>NW_015557105.1:644614-665612 GCF_001515605.1 Sinocyclocheilus anshuiensis | reverse complement strand
CTGGATTCGTCTGAAAGAAGAAAGTCATATACACCTAGGATGACTTGAGGGTGAGTAATTTATGGGCTGATTTCATTTTTGGGTGAACTAACCCTTTAAGACTGCTTTTGTGCTCCAGGGTCACAAATGTAAACTGGAAGAGACTGAAGGTCAGGGAAGGGTTTGAGATGAAGGAAGACAGAAAACAAGACTGGAAAAACAGACGGCATTTCAAGTGCATCAGTCCATCCAGTGACTGAACTATAGAACTGAAGCTACGAGAAATCTTTAAAAAATTGATTTAGTTAGTTACTATCATATTTATATGTTAGTCCATATAACCTGTGTTATATTTTAAAGCTTTTCATTATAGCGTTATAATAAAAAATAATTTATTATTTAAAATAAAATAAACGCTACTTGACATAAAATATTTGTTTAAAATTCTCATTTTGAAATATATATATATATATATATAATAGATTTGTTGTTTTCTCACTTTTTATTTTTGTCATTTATTTATGAAGAATTGTATCTTTCAGACAGTAGAATTATTTTATCTCTGGCTTTCTCTTTTTTGTTGAATAGTAATTAACTAATTAATTAATTAATATAAATATAAATATGTGTCAGACAATAGAATTATATTCTTTCTTGCTTTCTCTTGTTTTTCTCGTAAATGTATTTATTTAAAGATATGTATCTGTCAAACTATATAGTTCTTTTCTCTTGTTTTCTCTTATTTTGTCTCTTATTTTTATTTAAATGTATTTATTTATTATATTTATTTCTTTTATTTTTTATCTTGTATTAATATAAAGATATGTCTCTTTCAGACAAAAGATTTCTTATTTTTCTCTCTTGTCTTTGTTGTTATTTGTTGTATATCTATTTATTTCATTAACTATGTTTTGTATTTATTTTTTATTTATTAATATAAAATGTGTCTTTCAGATAATAGAATTGTTGTATTCTCTCTTGTTTTCTCTTATTTTTGTTGTAAATATATATCTTATTTAGCTTTCATTTATTTTATTTTAGTTTTAGTAACTTTAGTACTCAAATTATTTTATTTTAGTGAGTTGGCAAGTAAACATTTCTAATTTGCAATTTTCATTTAAGTTTTTAAATTTCAGTTTATTTTTTTATTTTTTTTATTTTTTATTTTTTATTTATCAGTTTTTGTTTTGGTTAACAATAACAACACTGATATACAGAGTGGTCCAGAAGTCCACTGTTTGAAATGCTTATATTTTGCATCATATTTTAATATGTAATTTTTGTGTATTTTAATATATCATTTTATATTATCAGATTAACCAATTATGTGCATTTATTTTTTTTTTTGTATTAATGCCAGCAGCACTGGAGCTGCATGAAGAAACCCTGATGATCTTGTTCTCGATGAAAATCTGTCACATGATCAGTGACGCTCATTTACATACACTGGATTAGTCACAGAAAGAGTGCACTGAAATATTGGTGCACAAAATCCTAAAACTTTCAGCTTTAATTAGGATTATATAATGATCGGCTGAATAGGAATAACAAAAGAGCAGAAATGAGAGGGAACGTCGTCTCTGCAGACGTTTTTTCAGTCTCCGTCTGAAACTGGACTAATCCTTTTCACATTCATGTGTAAATAAGTTGGACCATTATGGTGTTTTTCACATCTCTCTGTCTTTCAGGCTTAGTTTTTAGACATAAATGCATTCATACGTCTCTGCACTCATCTGTCTGACGGCGCCGCTGCACTAAAGCAAAACTGCAAAGTGTCAAAGCGAAGAAAGGCAACTTTTAATTGCACTCAGACGTTTTAAATCACCTGATATCGACCCCCGAGGATAACTGGCATTTCTGTTTGTCTCCCGCTGAGCACCGCGTTTCTGCTGACCTCCTCGAAAGCCAAATAAATTCTGACTTCAGGGGAAGTTCACTTTGAAATCATCCTTCGAAACCGTTTCTAGAAAGTTTGATCTTTTGTGCAGTGTTGAAAACCCTTGGACTCCTGTGGTGTTCCCTGTCAGAAAGGACCGGCCTTTTAAAGGTTGCTTGTAAATCACTCGTTATGCAATACTATCCCTAAATCTTTCATTTTGTACTAAACAGCATAAAGTACAACTTGGTCAAAACTATTGGATTCAATCTTTTTGTCAGCTTGTTTTCTTTCAATTAGGACAGGTTTTGTGTTTCTTTTTACTCGTAGGCCGGTCATTTTGCCCAGGAAACCCACAAGTGTGACTTTGTGCCATTTTGTACAAAATAAAAGCATTTCAAAACAGATTTCCTGGTTAAACATTAAAGCACACAGTTTGACATTTTTCATACTTTATTTAATATTTCCAAAATTATCTATGCTTTTTTCATTTAAAAACCAAGGTGCATGAGCTCAAAACAAGGAGGCCTACGATCAATCCGTTCTAAAAGAAACACAAATGCTTGTTAATTAAAAGAACACAAGTTTGATTTAATCCAAGATCTGGCGATAGTATAGTATAAATAGAGATGTATAAGCCATTTTTTGTAGCCTGGTCATTTCTGACCGGGAGCTCCACAAGTGTAGGAAAAAAGTAGTTTAAATAAATAAAGTAGTTAAAATGGCACAAAGTCACACTTGTGGTGTTTCTAAGCAAAAATGCAAAAAAAAATTGCTTTTAAATCTCTTTTGTTTTGCAATATTTGGTGATAATATACACTCTTAAAAATAAAAGTGCTTAAAAGGTTTTTAGAAGAACCATTTTTTGGTTCCACAAAGAATAATTCAGTCAAAGCTTCTTTAAAGAACCATCTCTGTCTTACCTTTTTATAATCTGAAGAACCTTCTTTCGCCACAAAGAAGCTTTTGTGAAACAGAAAGGTTCTTCAGATGTTGAAGGTTCTTTATGGAACCATTTAGACAAAAAGGTTCTTCTATGGCATCGTGAAGCACCCTTATTTTTAAGAGTGTAGCATAACGAGCAAATTATAAGCTATTTTTTGTAGGCTGGTCATTTTTGACCAGGAACACCACAAGGTGGGAAAAAATCCCAGAAAAAGTACAAAAATTATATTAAAAAAAATTTTGGGGGGAAGTCTTTATGCAATGTTTGAGCAAAGTCAGTAAGTTTTAGTCCAGTGTGATAACATTAAGTAGCATTTTTGGAAAAGATAAAATCCTCTCCAGGTCACAACATAAAAAATAAATAAAATCGATCCAAATAGAACACTTACTACAAATCCACTGCATCTTGCAACCAAGTCAATTTCTGACCTTTGACCCCAGGGAGGTCCTGAGAGAGACGCTGTCCAGTGAGGAGCTGCACGAGAGGGACCAGTGGACGCTGTTCGGGAACGAGGCTGAGAAACTGGAGATCGATGTGATCAGAAACCAGCGTGTCGTCCGTGAGCGCGTGGATCGATTGGCTCTGCGCCGGGAGTGACACACCAAAAATACAACAATCACTGCTCTGCACATCTCAAGACACATGAGTGCATTCACTTTCTAGTTTTAAAGGGATAATTTATCCCAAAATGAAAATTCTGGCTTCATTTACTCGTCCTCATGCTGTTTCGAACCCCTACAGCTATATTTTTCCAGATTATCCTAGGCTGCGTTTCCCAAAAGCATCGTAAGCCTATAAGTACATCGTAGACCCATCGCCACCAATGGAGCTACCATCAATTTAGGCTTACGATGCTTTTGGGAAATGCAGCCCTTGTTTACTTGTTTCAGTATAGTGAAGGGAAATGGGGACAAAGTAAAATACACCATAAAAGCATGATAAATTAGCTGTTTTATAATTATATTATTAAGCTTTTTATAATACAACAGACTGAAATGTAACATGGTTATTTTAGTAAACTAAAACCATTAAAAAATATATAATAAAATATTTAATTTTAATAACTTCATAATTAAAAAATAAACATTACTTCAAATAAACTAGATGTTAAATTAAAAAAAAAATAAAAAAAAATAAAAAATTATTTCAGCTAGTTGCCAAGGCAACATTTCTCATTTTAATCATTTAATTTACTTGATGTACTAAAGTAGCTAAAACAGCTGAAATAAAAGTTTATAAAAACGACTAAAAATTTAACAAAAAATTAACTAAAATGAAAATGAAAGCAGAAAATATAAAAAGAACTCAAAGCATTAATAAAAACTATAATAGTATCTCAAGGATTCTAAAGTAATAAATGGGGACGGAACAAAAAATAAATAAATTAAAGTCCATATAACGTGTTGTATTTTAAAGCTTTTTATTATAGTGTTGTGTGAAAAACAGACTGAAATATAGCATGGTTATTATAGTAAACTAAAATTAAAACCTTTAAAGACAAAAACAAACCTTTAAAAAAACTTTTAAAAATATTTTATTATTTAAAATAAAATAAACGCTACTTGACATAAAATATTAAAAAATTATTTGTCATTTTCAAATAATTTAAAACTTAAAAATGAATGAAAACTATTTAGAAATAGTGTAAAAATGACAAAAACACACAAACAAATTACAAAAAGCTAAATATTAAAATAAAAACTAATAAAACTTTAAATTATAAAAAAGCTCACGTTGATTATTTTTCTTACTGTAATTTATCCTTTACTGCTTTCAAATATCTTCTTCTTCCCTTTCCTTCTGTTTGTCTTTCAAATGTGTCAGTAATTTGTATTTTGCATTTTTTCACCTTTGAAACAGTAAAATAAATAAATAAACTATATTACTATGTGTAAAATATAAATGAAATGTAAGTGATTTTTCAGCTTTGGAGTGACACCAGAGTGAGTAAATAATGACAGAAGAGCTTGATATTCTTCAGGCCGAGAGAAAAGCTTCATTGCACATGAAGTTGATTGAGGATCTGAGCATGAAGGCTCCTGGTTTCCCCGTCCCGCTGCGGCCGCACACGGTGTGGGCCCTCTCCTGTTCGGTTCAGGGCTGCCCGCTTCCCAGCGTCACATGGTGAGAGTCTCAACACATCTCCTAAACAAAAGAGGCTAAATCTGCAAAGAGAGACGTCCATCATAAGAGTGTGAATGTTGTCGACGGGTTAAAGGATGACGTTGCTCTCCGAGGATCTCTGCCGAGTCTCAACACATCTCCTAAACAAAAGAGGCTAAATCTGCAAAGACAGACGTCCATCATAAGAGTGTGAATGTTGTCGACGGGTTAAAGGATGACGTTGCTCTCCGAGGATCTCTGCCTTGGAATTACAAGCTGGAGGTGAAGCTAAAACAGGGAGTCATTCCTTTACTACTTTAGAATACTATTCTAGTTTTTATTCATGTTTTCAATTAAATATTTGTTTTTATATTTTCCATTTTCATTTAAATCATTTTGTTGTTGTTTTGTCATTTTATTCGTTTTTTTATATGTCTATATAGTGTTTATTAGGCGAGGCAAGGCCACGGCAAGTTTATTTATATAGCACATTTCATACACAATGGCAATTCAAAGTGCTTTACATAAAAGGAATTAAAATAATCATAAAAAATAATTACAACAATAAAACAAGGCAATTAAAAACTTTTAAAATAATCAAAAGAATTTAATTCAGTTTTAGTTAACTTTAAGTTAAATTCAACAAAAATGAGAAATGTTGCCTTGGAAACTAGCTGAAATAAAATATATCTTATTATTGTTTTTGTTATTTTAAGTCAAGATTTAGGCTACTCTGCCAGATTGATAGTTACTAAATATTGTTATTTTTTATTTTTAAGTTTTGTTTTTTTTATTAATTAATTAATGTATTTATTTTAATTTGTTAAACCTTTTGCTGTATTGAAATCACAACAAAAAAATAAGATAAAACAATAGAATAACAATTATTTGAAAGGTAAGCATATTTATATTAATATAAGATATAAATAAAAAATATTTCAATATAAATAAATACATTTACAACAAAAATCACAGAAAACAAGAGAGAAATGTAAAATTTTATTGCCTGAAAGACACACATCTATATATTAATATGAGAATAAATTAATAAAGAAAGAAAGAAAGAATTATTTCCATAAAAGATTTCTCATTGCTTATTTTATTTCAAGTAGCTTATTTTATTTTAAATGTTTTTAATGGTTTTAGTTTCAGTTTTAATTAACAAAAAAAAAACTAAATAACACATTTTATTTCTTCCTTGAAACACGAGGTCAATGTTTGAGCATCTGTGCTCCATACAATTAAGTGTGGATGTTCAATAAATGGCTGACTGTTTTTAATTCATTGAAATACACTCACATTGCAGATGCTTTTATTTTGTACCTCCCCAACGATAAAGATGTCAGCTGTCTAATTTAGCTTTCTTCCTCTCTTTTCAGATGTTGTGCTGAAGATGCTGGAGAATACAAGGTTATAGTGAAAAGCTCCCTGGGAGAGTCGACGTCCAGCGCCAGACTGACAGTCAACTGTGAGTTGATGTTTATCATGTTATTTAGCTGATTGCTTGACTTGTTCCAGGTCTACAAAGCTGCCGTTTAATTGATTAGTGCTAAAAACCCAATGTGAGCAATTTTTCTAAACTGATTTAATCTATTGCTAGCAGAAAATACGTCTTCACTAGTGCACTCGTTAGTGTTCTATAAGGTGCACAGTGATGTCTGCTGAAATCTTATTGGCTGCATTAATGGAACATTTGCATATAGCAGCACTAAATTCTTCTTCAAGTTTGAACCTTGTTCTTCCTTCATTCTTCTATTTGCAGCACATGAAGGAGCCGAGGCCAAACTGAAGCACTCGTGGACGCCCAGTGAGTGCCTTTGCTCTTCTTAATGCAACATAAACAGCATTTTGGAGTATTTTATCTGGTAATGCAACCACCCAGAACACTATAGCATATATTCTGTATTCATGTACACTACTGCTAAAAAGGTTATTTTTTGTGTTTTATTGAAGAAACAAATACTTTTATTCAGCAAGGATGCATTTATATTGCTACAACAGATTTCAATTTCTATTTCAACTAAACTTTCTATTCATCTGTGAATCCTGGAAAATAAAATGTAGCATGTTTTCCACGAAAAGTTTGGGCAGCACAACTGTTTTCAACATCGATAATAATCAGAAATGTTTCTTGAGCGGCAAATCGGCATATTAGAATGATTTCTGAAGATCATGTGACACTGAAGACTGGAGTAATGATGCTGAAAATACAGCTGCGCATCACAGCAATCAAGTTTAACTGATACTCAAATAGAAGACAATTTTACTGCATTTTTACCCCCAAACTTTTCAACAGTAGTGTATTTTGGATCAGGAGAGATACACTCTTCAAAAATTTCTATACTGACAATGAACCTGCCCATAGCAGCCTAGCATTTTTACAGTGAGTTTTGCATGCAAACACACTTTTTCATGTATTATTGCAGCGCAGCACACATTTAGAGCAAAACGACTTCATTACTCCATCCAATATAGCTACAGCATTTTCAAACAAATCTGAATTCCCATTACAGCCGTTCTGCTCATATGAGAGAACATCACAATTAATTTGCAAGCGTGTGAAATTGTGTTGTCGAATCACTTCCATCACTTCCAATTCCATCTCGCCTCAATTCCCCTTGTACCGTCACTGAGAACCATAGCTAAACAAATAGCACGTCTTCTCAAATATCGTCAACATCGGCCCTCTGTGACGGCCCCAGCACGGGGCCGTGGCATTTGTCTCATTACACTAATATTTGTTCTCGTCCTTGGGATGGTTTTCAGTGCTATTTGCCGGGAATGGAAACTTGAAGGAAAATAGAACCATTTTTCCATTACACTCCAGTGATTTTCTCTCGCTCGTACAACATATGCCTTAATTGAGTCCTTTCTTACGTTCATTTTCTCATTTTCACAGCCTGCCGAAGGCAAGAAGGACATGAACAAAAGCTACTTACTGCCTGTCACTTCATAAATGTAATTAAAAGTGACTGAATTGAAACATTAAAGACTTGATTCCTG
Source organism: Sinocyclocheilus anshuiensis (assembly GCF_001515605.1). Lineage (NCBI taxonomy): Eukaryota > Metazoa > Chordata > Actinopteri > Cypriniformes > Cyprinidae > Sinocyclocheilus > Sinocyclocheilus anshuiensis. The sequence continues at coordinate 657,705 of NW_015557105.1, read as the reverse complement.
TAACTATGCCAGCAAGGCTTCACTTTTTCATTCTGAGGTAAAAGTGGGCGGTGTGGACAAAAATGTAAGAGTAGTTTTATATCAGAGAAATGGAATGGTGATTTTTACTGGAAATTCAAGGGGAAACACAATGTGTATACAGTACTACATAACTATAGTGATGCAGTGATATAATAGTGGCTTCTTATACACAAACTCACGCTATGTTGCGAACCGGTCTGGTTTAAGCAGTGGGGGACTTAACCAATAAGCGAGGTAAGCGGTCGCTTAGGGCCCCGGGGAATCAGGGGGCCCCATCTGATATTGCCGAAACATATTTTCAGCGTTGAACAATGTAGCCAATCACAGACATATCTGTTAATTTCTCGAACGCAATGACCAGAAGTGTTTAAATTAGAATCCACTCGCCGCTCAAAATGCTGAGTTCTGTAAGCTCGGGAATGCTTTCATTATAACAAAGTGTAGATACGATGTAAATAAGAGATTCATTGTGCAGTGTAAGAGAGCTTAGTAACGTGAGATCACAATGAACTGAAGTGAGTGACAGCTTTTAGTGATTATATGAGGGAGCGCGCTTTGCGCACATTCTAGGCTGTATAATACTGTCTGACTGTCTTAGAACAGAAATATTCACCTCGGTAAAGAAAGTATTGTGTTTCAAGTCATACTTTTATTTGTCTTGATGTTTCAAAATGACTCTCTTGTGTGCTTTCCTTGGTGCGCCGGCGCGAACTGCCGCACACTCGTATAAATGCATGAATGCAATGACTGGAGACTTTCGCTTAATAATAGATTACATTTTCGATTTGTTTCTCTGCAAACCCTACCGTATGCCTTCAGTACACTTGGAATATGGTATGAGTTTCATGGGATAATTTCATGTTCGTAAAAAGATTTTTACAATTTTTTAGATGGACAAGTGCAAGCATTTTTTTTTTATCTTCTTTTGTGATCCAAAAAAAAAATAATAAGGTAGTCTAATATGTGACCCTGGACCACAAAACCAGCCGTAAGGGTAAATTTTTCGAAATTGAGATTTATACATCTTCTGGAAGTAAATAAGCTTTCCATTGATGTATGGTTTGTTAGGATCATTCTACTGCCGTTTGCTGTCACTGTCAGGGACTATTTTTCTAGAGGAAGGATGTCATTTAATGATTTAACTTTAAAAAAGTAACACATTAACAGTGTTGGGTAGTAACTGATTAATCTGGATTACGTAATCAAATTCCAAAAATTAAGTACCTAAGTGTAATTAGAGTATATTACATTTTAAAATGCTCATAATCAGATTACAGTTACTTTTATGGATTACATGATTACATATTATTCACACAATGGCATTAAATTATTCATAATTTATTGTTTCTTCCTAATTCTTCTTTTAAATATTCCTTTCTAAAAATGCTACTTTTCGATTAATCGTTTTTTTTTTTTTAATGACGTCGATTCGATTCTCAAAAGCCGCGAATTGATCTTTTCCGGTAGTTATTTCAGCAAACATTTAACACAAGATCTGATTAAGGTCGCCGTGATTTTGCCAAGTAAGACATGTTCCTGGATCAACATCTTTTGTTCATCTTTTCCATCTTTTCTAACCTAACCCTGAGCTGGATGATGACATCACTGAATTCAATGATGAACTGCCTTTAAAGGTGCAGTGTGTCAATTTTAACGGCACCTAGTGGTGAGGTTGCAAATTGCAACCAAAGGCTCAGTCCCCCGCTCACCCCTCCCTTTAAGCCGAGAACACACTACACGACTGTCAGGCCGATTATGAATGGAATTTGGTCTTGAGGACGGATCGCGCCCAGTCCGACCGGGTCTGTTCCAGTTGGGCTCATTAGTTAGTTGCATTTACAATGGAAGTCTACGGAAAGGGTTTTTCCTCTTTTTATGTTTTTTTCTGCACAAATTGTGCAGCAAACAAGTAGTGCTACCTTTGTATTGATGTCCATGTTTGTTTACTTACAAGATCTCGTGCAGTTGAGTTATCGCGAGATCTGTGGATTCGACAGAATTTGTCCAGTCGTGAAAGTAAATAAGCTTTCCATTGATGTATGGTTTGTTAGGATCATTCTACTGCCGTTTGCTGTCACTGTCAGGGACTATTTTTCTAGAGGAAGGATGTCATTTAATGATTTAACTTTAAAAAAGTAACACATTAACAGTGTTGGGTAGTAACTGATTAATCTGGATTACGTAATCAAATTCCAAAAATTAAGTACCTAAGTGTAATTAGAGTATATTACATTTTAAAATGCTCATAATCAGATTACAGTTACTTTTATGGATTACATGATTACATATTATTCACACAATGGCATTAAATTATTCATAATTTATTGTTTCTTCCTAATTCTTCTTTTAAATATTCCTTTCTAAAAATGCTACTTTTCGATTAATCGTTTTTTTTTTTTTAATGACGTCGATTCGATTCTCAAAAGCCGCGAATTGATCTTTTCCGGTAGTTATTTCAGCAAACATTTAACACAAGATCTGATTAAGGTCGCCGTGATTTTGCCAAGTAAGACATGTTCCTGGATCAACATCTTTTGTTCATCTTTTCCATCTTTTCTAACCTAACCCTGAGCTGGATGATGACATCACTGAATTCAATGATGAACTGCCTTTAAAGGTGCAGTGTGTCAATTTTAACGGCACCTAGTGGTGAGGTTGCAAATTGCAACCAAAGGCTCAGTCCCCCGCTCACCCCTCCCTTTAAGCCGAGAACACACTACACGACTGTCAGGCCGATTATGAATGGAATTTGGTCTTGAGGACGGATCGCGCCCAGTCCGACCGGGTCTGTTCCAGTTGGGCTCATTAGTTAGTTGCATTTACAATGGAAGTCTACGGAAAGGGTTTTTCCTCTTTTTATGTTTTTTTCTGCACAAATTGTGCAGCAAACAAGTAGTGCTACCTTTGTATTGATGTCCATGTTTGTTTACTTACAAGATCTCGTGCAGTTGAGTTATCGCGAGATCTGTGGATTCGACAGAATTTGTCCAGTCGTGACGTGCCAGTCGTTAAGTGTGTTGTGTAGTGGACTGACTCGGTCATTAGGTTTGTGCTCCTTTACAATTGTCAAAGAATAAAATCTGCTCCAGTCGATGGAAACAGTCGTTAAGTGTGTTGAGGTCAGTCTTAGAATGTTTCAGGAAGTCGTGTAGTGTGTCCCTGGCTTTAGAGAAGCTACGGTGGCCGATACAGGACTAAAAGAGGTCGTCGGTAAAGACGGCAGAGAGCAATGAGATTTCTTTACAAAGGTAAATTAAGGAATTATATTTACTTAATTATTTAATAAATCGATGTTATTGCGAATATTAATGTACTTGTTCATCATTGTGTCAGTGTTTTATTCGCAAGAACAACAAAGTGACGAAACGCGCTGTGTAGAGCAGTTTGTCCGTTTAGGGCTACTGTAGAAACATGGTGGCGACTTCCATGTAAGTGGACCCGCGGTGTATGTAGATATAAATTGCTCAATCTAAGGTAATAAAAACATAACGGTTCATTAAGTAAGGTCTTTATACACCTCTGAAAACATAGTTATGTATATTATATTGCATTTCTGTCAGTAGGTCGATGTAAATATTACACATTGCACCTTTAACTGAAAATTGAGAATTGAAAGTTTCAATTGAAAATAAATTGAAAATAAATTGAAAATTGAGTGTTTACTATTGTCCTTTTGCATTACTGACACACTATTTTCCTATTTAATACTGTAAAGCTGCTTTGACACAATCTGTGTTGTTAAAAGCGCTATATAAATAAAAGTGACTTGACTTGACTTGTTGATCCTGGATAAACATTACTGTCCAAAAATATAGACTTAACCCAATCCCTACCCCTAAACCTAACACTACCCATAATTTATTCCTAAAATCAGTGGGAAATGATAGCTGATTAACAAGGGTGTAGAAGGACCTACACTCTTAAAAATAACGGTGCTTCAAAAGGTTCTTCACAGCGATGCCATAGAAGAACCATTTTTGGTTCCACAAAGAACCATTCAGTCAAAGGTTCTTTAAAGAACCATCTCTTTCTTACCTTTTTATAATCTGAAGAACCTTCTTTCGCCACAAAGAACCTTCTGTGAAACAGAAAGGTTCTTCAGATGTTAAAGGTTCTTTATGGAACCATTTAGACAAAAAGGTTTTTCTATGGCATCGTGAAGCACCTTTATTTTTAAGAGTGTAACCCTGATTGTAAGCCTAAAACTGACATTTCCTGAAAAGGTATCCCTCAATTCTGATCATTGGATTGTTGTTCCAGGATCAACAAGGATGTTGATCAAGGAACATGTTGTACTTGGTGAACCCAAAACAGCACTACTGTTTCAGCTGTTTTGTATGTAAAGGCAAAGTAATTATATTTCGTTTCGTTTTTTTATTAAGTTAATTTAGAAAAACGTTATAAAACAGTTCTAGCATATCACAATGTTAGTTTAAACGTTTAACCTATATAAATGTGCGCTGTTAGACGCATATCCAATCGTTTGTGCAGAGAGTGGAAACTAAAGCGTGCTTTACAGGACATGGAGGCGCCAGTGCGATGTGGAAACAACTTAAAATACGCCGTCATTTTTGCTCATAAAGGTAAGAGTAATACATCATTCGGAACTGTAAAGGGTCTACTTTTATTTGTGTGCACTGACAATATCATCAAAATATTGTGCTTTTATAAAATAAAGAAAACAAACAGGATGCGCTTTCTGCCGTCTCGGTCTTGAACAGGAGTGCTTCACAATGATGAACCGAAACTCAGCAAATACTTGCCTTACAGACATGATAAATATATCTACAGAAAGCTTTGAATTACTACTTTAAAACGAAATAATTCAAATCGAAACAAAAACTCTTTCATTATGTAATCCGTAAAGATGCATTTCTCTCTAAAGGCATGTCCAATGAGGAGATGGCGAGTTAGGATCGCCAACTTTATCTTTGCGACACTGACTCAGAAAATAGTTTATTAATAAATAATTCAAATATCTCCTTACTATTTCCCTCGACACAGTCATGGTAGTTACTTTTGCCGGTGCTTTGCAGCAAGCTTTATCCTATTGTGTGCGGAACTGTCCCACGTCCGAACCACTCTTGACAGTCGCAGTAGCATCATGGTCTCTTGTTGTTTCCACCAGCGCGGCAAATTTTTTTCATAACCATAACTGATGGATGTCCAAAATATAATAATAAGGAGAAGCCTAAAACAGGCCCGATGCCCGGCCCACGTCTCAGCTATGACGCGAAAATTGGCCCGGCCCAAGGGGCATAAATAAGTCGGGGCCCGTCAGGCCCGGGCTGAAATGCAGGGCTCTACCGAGAACAAAGCAATATGCGTATATATTATTGCAAATTTGCAATGCTCAGGTGAAATGCTATGTAATACCAGAGCCGTTGATTTGTAGTATTACTCAGAGCCATTGTCTCTCAACGGCTCTGAGTAATACTACAAATCTGTGGAAGCATTTGACATCATGCACAAGGTGCCATGATTTCTGCAATGAATGAATGAATGAATGAATGAATGGATGGCGCGGTGCACTGTTTTGTTTACTACACACACACTAAAGCGCGGATGATGCTCGCTGGGTTTCAGCTTCTGCCGTCTCACTATATGACGATATGAACACACAAATATCATCTCCAGCTGCTCTGAGAGTCATTTCATTAATATTTTACCATTTAATTTGAGAAAACTACCGTCATATTATGATATGATATGATATCACATACACAGCAGCTGCAAGTTCTTCACGGCAACCCGTCAAAATAAAAGTTTGGTTTAACGTGAAGAAACTGTGACAGAAATATATTACTATTGTGCAGTCTTAAGACTCAATGTAACAACAATACTACTACTACTACTAATAAATATTAATACAACTTTTTACTAATTACATATTTTTAAAGGAGTAATCACATTTGTTTTCTTTTAAATTTAGCAGTAAACATCTGTTGTGTAGCACTTTGTTTGCCAAAAAATAAAAGGGTTTAATTTGCATTTGATTAGGATAAATTAAATTAATGTGTTTTGCCTTCATTTGATTACCAGAAAAATTAAGAAAAAAAATGTATAGGGCCCTATTATTGTTTAAAAAATAGGACCCTATACAAAAAAAAAATAGGTTTAAAATACAGGCCTGTGGGTCTTAATTTCTTTTTATTAATTCACCATTTGTAAACTGATGTTTACAGTTCATTTTTTAGAAACATCAAAAGCATTTGTATTAAAACTATATTCACTGAATGTAATCAAAAAATCGAATCAAGAATAGAATTAGATAAAATCGAGAGCTTGCGAATCGGAATCGAATCGAATCGGGACATCTAAATCGATACCCAGCCCTATCGTACCATTCAGCTTTGATTATATTCCCAAAAACAGAAATAAATATTTCAAGGAATATATTTTCTTTCCCTTTGCTTTTTTTATGTCAATATGGTATGTTTAATGGTAAGTTTAAAACACATTTGATAAAAACTAATCTAAAAGTAATCTAAAAAGTATTCAGAATATGTTACCTAAAATTAGTAACCTAGATTACATTACTAACTACAGTTTTTGTCATGTAATCTGTAATCAGTAAAGTACTACAATTTGTAAGTAAACTGCAAAGCTCTGCATATTAATACACATATTTTGCCTTTAATATATGTATTGTGTGGAAACCATTTTATAAAAGCAATAAAACCCATGAAGCCGTGGTTTACAGTGCATTTAGAACAGCTAACAGGGTTTTAGGTCCTCTGCTTTGTTTCGTGCCTAACACCCCTTAGCTGTTCTGAATTCACTTAAACCACAGCTTTTTGGGTCTTCTTGCTTTAATGAGTTATGAGTATGAAGAATACAATTTTGCTACCTTTACCTGTTTTTCATCCTAGTCCCAGTTCCAGAGCCAGACGCTCAGCTGGCCTCCACCTTTCCTCCAACGTTTGTGAAAGAATGTCTTGGAACTTGGTTCTGCAGTGCAGTTTCACCTCAGCTTTACTGCCGTTCCAACAAGATGTGACTTGGTACAGAGACGGTGAGACAGTTTTATATGTGAAACAATCATGCATTTTTATCCAAATAAAATTGTACATTTACAGTAGCAGATGCTTTTATCCAGAGTAACATCACAATAAATTTATTTTACAAGATTCACGGTACAACAATGGCAGGTTTACCTCATAGCTACAACCTGGCAACCACCCAGAACACTCTAGCAGCCGCGTTTAATGTAGCATCCTATGTGCTCAGGGCTGGTGTTGTTGCGTCAGTCCAGTCGTGTGGAGCTGCAGACGGGTCTGCGATCTGCCAGTCTCAGCCTGAAGCGAGTGCACAAGGAACATGAAGGCCTGTACAGCATCCGTCTGTGCACCTGGGACGGGACCGTCGGGCACAGCTCCTACGTCTATGTCAAAGGTCAGATCCTCAGAAACTCTTACTCTTAAATATTAGAGCGTTACGCAGTTTTTGTTTTATAACTAATGTTACAATCACCCCGACTGATAGCTACCAGCAGCAGTGTAAGAATCTGTCATAGAAAGTTCATAACTTCAATCTAGATATAAAATTGTGGAAGCCTGTTTCCCTACTGAATAAAAAATTTAAAAGTTGATTATGACTTTTTATCTCACTATTCTGACATGTATTCCCACAACAAAGACTTTTTTCTTACAATTGCAAGTTTGTATCTCACAATTCTGACTTATTTTCTCATAATTCTGACTTTTTTCCCGCAATTATGACCTTTTTCTTGCAGTTCTGACTTTTTTCCTAACAATTACAAGTTTATATCTCTTAATTCTGACTTTTTTCTTGCAATTCTGACTTTTTTCTTACAATTGCATGTTTGTATCTCTCAATTCTGACTATTTTTCTCATAATTCTGACTTTTTTCTCACAATTCTGACTTTTTTCCCGCAATTGTGACTTTTTTTCTTGCAGTTCTGACTTTTTTCCTAACAGTTACAAGTTTATATCTCTTAATTCTGACCTTTTTCTTGCCATTCTGACTTTTTTCTCATAATTGCGAGTTTATATCTTGTGAGATGTATGTATATTGTCAGAATTGAGAGATATAAACTCACAATTGTGAGAAAAAAGTCAAAATTAAGAGATATAAACTCGCAATTCTGACTTTATAACACACAATTGCGACTTCATATTACGCAATTTTGACTTTATAGCTCTCAATTGTGAGAAATAAGCCAGAATAGTGAGATAAAAAGTCGCAATTACCTTTTTATTTTGTTTTCAGTGGTGAAAATGGGCTTCCATATAAAACTAAAAGGCTCTGGAAAAGTACTGGACATCTAAAAAAAACACTTTCACATCACAAAATCATTTTTTTTTAATTTTGCACTCGACTGATCGTTTGTTGGGTGTCATCACTCCAGATTATTGGCGACTGAAGAAGTTTAGTGTGTTACAATTGCCGCCTGTCTCTCCTAATTAATCAATGTAAAACTTGAACTCATCAGAGACTTAATTCTCATGAATCTGTGATGTTCTTTCCAGAGCAGAGTTCCCCTGTCAGCATAAGTCCTTAAAAGCAAGACGAAGACAGGAATTGAGTTTCCTCTGTAAGCCTGCAGTGTAGTAATTAGAAAGCAAGCTTCACTCTGCTGCGCGTGACATCCTCGCTTAATCTCAGAGGAAAAATTTGCATTACAAATCTGCCAGGTAACAGGAAGGAGCTGGAGGTTACTCTTATGAGTTTGTTTCATCCTTGTTGGTGGCGATTAAACAAATAAGAGCGTGAGAAGCCCTGTAGTTGCCTCTTCTAAGAAACTTACTGAAGTAAGCTTAACTCTGCTGTGGAGAGAAATTTTATTTTTCAGAGGCTGCTTATTAATAGGTCAGATAAACTTAATGGGGTTCCCAGTAATTTATTTTTCATTACAGTTTTTCTCGATTGCTAAAAAACTATAACCAGGCTTTTGAACTAAAATCTCAAAACCATAACGCCATTTTTCAAAAAGCACACCCATTTCGCTGAACTATAAACACGATTCCCCTGCTTTAACACGTGAGTCAGATTTGGTGAACTGTTACTGCAAAACTCTACACACAAATCCCTACATTTCTCAGTGCTTACACCATGTGGTCATTTAGAAAGCACTAGCATTCAATACTGTTCACTCAAGTCAGCACAGCTTGAGCTCAATTAGCAAACAATTACCCAGGTGGAAACACTACGAGTCAAAATTTAACAGACATCAATCAGATCCTTCAATAAATAGATAAAAGGGCCCGAATCAGTTCACTGAGCTTTGGAACAATGGATCCACAGAGAAATGAAGGAATAGGTGGAAGAGGAAGAGGAGGAAGAGGAGGAGGAGGGAGAGGAGGAAGAGGAGGAGGTGTAGTACATGAATGAATAAAAATGTGCCAATGTATACATTGGTTGTGTCTTTTGTGTTCATGTGAAAAGGTTTTTGAGGGGGAGAACCACAAGCAACATAACTTACCAGTTTTGGATATATTGTTTTGAATTTATTGCACCAGTGTGTAATACTATGTTGTAGTGTGTGTGTTTTTGAAAGCTTGTGTGTGATGTCTGAGGGAAAAGTTTGGTTTTTCAGCAAGAGTGAATGGTTTTGAGTGTAGAGCTTCATTTTGACCTGAAAATAGGATGTTTGGGGAATTGGGTGAGACGTTATGGATTTGTGTTTACTGTTTTGAGAATACGAGGCATAGTTTCAAGAAATGTGTTTAAGCAATCGAGAAAAACTGTAAAGAAATAAAAATAGACATGAATGATTATTGTTAACTAAAAGTAAAACTACTAAAAATATTTTTTTGGTATTCAAATAAAGCTGAAATAAACAATAAACAAAATTAATGGATTAATGAATGAAAATACATTCCTGGTTATTTCTTTATTATTATTAAGAAATAAAAATAGACATGGATGACAGTTATGGTTAACAAACTAAAACTATTACAAATAACTTTAATTATTGGAGCAAAGTTGAAATTAAAAATATAAATAATAAATTAAACACTTAATATAATAAAGCTTAAAATAGAAAAGCTTACATGAAATTAATGGAGTTCCCATTTATTTATTTATTTATTTATCTATTTATGTAGTAAGGAATAAAAATAGACATGAATGACAGCTTTGTTATTGTTAACTAGAACAATAGTCAACCAGGCAGGCGTGGGCCGCCCGTTTAAACCCACCGACCCCGTCCTGACCTCTGAACCCCTGGAGCCCAGCAGGACTACGGGTAAGAGCGTCTACATGAGTTCTGAATAAAGTCTTTTCTATGATACTAGCAGCATCCGTCTGTATCTCTGATCTCCTGCTTTCCTCTCGTCTCTGTCTGTCAGTGGTGAAGGTGGAGCGCGGCAGAGAGATTGTGATCACTAAGGACCAGCTGGAGGGTGAGTAGATCACAGCGCTCCTGAGTTCACACTGATGCAGTCAAGTGGAGAGATAAGAAGAAATACATGCTTCTACACTCAAAGACGAGCTCAGGTTTATTGTACATTGCGGTGATATTCTTTATCATGTGATATTTCATTGCATCAAATCACACTGTAGGTTTGAATCTCACAGAAATGGTCAAGAACATTTCTGAGTCACGTTTCATGCTAAAATCAAAAGAAAAAATAAATGGTATTTTAGTATATTAATGAAAATTTTTTTTTATGGTTTTAGTCTTACTTAACGATAATAACCTTGCAGGGTGCATTGCATAAATTATTTTTTATGGGAAAAATAGTAAAATCAACAGAAATTAAATATATATATAATTTTTTTTTGTCATAGAATTTTGTTTTTTGCAAATTGCATTTTTACATTTTATACCACCCCACCCACCGTATACAATCCTACCCAGCCCCAACAGAGCAATCCCCAATTAGAACAAAATGACATCTGAAGAGGGGAGAAAGAAGAAAAAAAAATACATGCATAGCATAATCGAAATTATAGTATAGAATGCACCTATACCTATATACCTCCACTCAATCCGTGTCTAAGGTTTGTAAATCATTAAAGAATATGATAAATTGTTGCCATTTTTCAAAAAAAGATTCCCCCTTACCTCTGATATTGTACTTAATTTTTTCAAGTTTAAAAAAAAAAAGGCCAAATCTTTGAGCCAAAATCTTTGAGAAAGAAACAAAGCCTACGGTATTTTAAGACCATAAAAATTTTATTTATTGTAACATTATGTTCATAACAATTAAGTAAACCTTCTTTATATTATCATTACTGTAATGTAAAAATAATAGGGCTGTCAATCGATTAAAATATTTAATCGCGATTAATCGCATGACTGTCATGAGTTAACTCGTGATTAATCACAACTTAATCGCACCTTTTTATCTGTTCTAAATGTACCTTAAATTAATACTTTTTAAGTAATAAAAAGTAATAAAATTTAAGTACTTTTTAATTAAGTTTTAATACTCTAATCAACAAGGGCATGGACAAATATGGATGCTTTATGCAAATACAGTGGGTACGGAAAGTATTCAGACCCCCTTCAATTTTTCACTCTTTGTTATATTGCAGCCATTTGCTAAACTCATTTAAGTTAATTTTTTTTCCTCATTAATGTACACACAGCACCCCATATTGACAGAAAAACACAGAATTGTTGACATTTTTGCAGATTTATTAAAAAAGAAAAACTGAAATATCACATGGTCCTAAGTATTCAGACCCTTTGCTGTGACACTCATATATTTAACTCAGGTGCTGTCCATTTCTTCTGATCATCCTTGAGATGGTTCTACACCTTCATTTGAGTCCAGCTGTGTTTGATTATACTGATTGGACTTGATTAGGAAAGCCACACACCTGTCTATATAAGACCTTACAGCTCACAGTGCATGTCAGAGCAAATGAGAATCATGAGGTCAAAGGAACTGCCTGAAGAGCTCAGAGACAGAATTGTGGCAAGGCACAGATCTGACCAAGGTTACAAAAAAATTTCTGCTGCACTTAAGGTCCCTAAGAGCACAGTGGCCTCCATAATCCTTAAATGGAAGACGTTTGGGACGACCAAAACCCTTCCTAGAGCTGGCCGTCCGACCAAACTGAGCTATCGGGGGAGAAGAACCTTGGTGAGAGAGGTAAAGAAGAACACAAAGATCACTGTGGCTGAGCTCCAAAGATGCAGTCGGGAGATGGGAGAAAATTGTAGAAAGTCAACCATCACTGCAGCCCCCCACCAGTCGGGGCTTTAGGGCAGAGTGGCCCGACGGAAGCCTCTACTCAGTGCAAGACACATGAAAGCCCACATAAGGACTCCAAGATGGTGAGAAATAAAATTCTCTGGTCTGATGAGACCAAGACAGAACTTTTTGGCCTTAATTCTAAGCAGTATGTGTGGAGAAAACCAGGCACTCCTCATCACCTGTCCAATACAGTCCCAAAAGTGAAGCATGGTGGTGGCAGCATCATGCCGTGGGGGTGTTTTTCAGCTGCAGGGACAGGACGACTGCTTTCAATCGAGGGAAAGATGAATGCGGCCAAGCACAGGGATATCCTGGACGAAAACCTCCTCCAGAGTGCTCAGGACCTCAGACCTGGCCGAAGGTTTACCTTCCAACAAGACAATGACCCTAAGCACACAGCTAAAATAACGAAGGAGTGCCTTCACAACAACTCTGTGACTGTTCTTGAATCGCCCAGCCAGAGCCCTGACTTAAACCCAATTGAGCATCTCTAGAGAGACCTAAAAATGGCTGTCCACCAACATTTACCATCCAACCTGACAGAACTGGAGAGGATCTGCAAGGACGAATGGCAGAGGATCCCCAAATCCAAGTGTGAAAAACTTGTTGCATCTTTCCCAAAAAAACTCATGGCTGTATTAGATCAAAAGGGTGCTTATACTAAATACTGAGCAAAGGGTCTGAATACGTAGGACCATGTGATATTTCAGTTTTACTTTTTTAATAAATCTGCAAAAATGTCAAAAATTCTGTGTTTTTCTGTCAATATGGGGCGCTGTGTGTACATTAATGAGGAAAAAAAAATAACTTAAATGATTTTAGCAAATGGCTGCAATATAACAAAAGAGTGAAAAATTTAAGGGGTTCTGAATACTTTCCGTACCCACTGTAACTGA
>NW_015557105.1:638642-644437 GCF_001515605.1 Sinocyclocheilus anshuiensis | reverse complement strand
GGAGTGGCTTCACAACAACTCTGTGACTGTTCTTGAATGGCCCAGCCAGAGCCCTGACTTAAACCCAATTGAGCATCTCTGGAGAGACCTAAAAATGGCTGTCCACCAACGTTTACTATCCAACCTGACAGAACTGGAGAGGATCTGCAAGGAGGAATGGCAGAGGATCCCCAAATCCAGGTGTGAAAAACTTGTTGCATCTTTCCCAAAAAGACTCATGGCTGTATTACATCAAAAGGGTGCTTCTACTAAATACTGAGCAAAGGGTCTGAATACTTAGGACCATGTGATATTTCAGTTTTTCTTTTTTAATAAATCTGCAAAAATGTCAACAATTCTGTGTTTTTCTGTCAATATGGGGTGCTGTGTGTACATTAATGAGGAAAAAAAATGAACTTAAATGATTTTAGCAAATGGCTGCAATATAACAAAGAGTGAAAAATTGAAGGGGGTCTGAATACTTTCCGTACCCACTGTATATGTTTATTATTAGTGAAACCATATACTCAACATAGAGCATGAAGACTAGACATGTTTCAAAGGTCATAGATGTTTTTCAAAGAACTTATTCATGTCTATTAGACACACGAAAAAAGAACAATGAAATACCAGGTTCCCATTACTACTCTTTCTTTGCCCTGAGCAATTTACTTACACAAGCCTGTTTACATTATTTGCAAGACAGGGCAGCTCACTTCTTCTGAAAATGCAAAATTTACATTTATTATTTATTATTACCTTTGTTTGCCTCTGTACACATAAGATAAAGACAATAGCTGTGCTGTGATTTCGGCTATACTTGCATGTAAAATTAGAGAAGCAACATAATATCTGTTTTAATTGAAAGCGCTAAGCGTTAATAAAATTAGTGCCGTTAAAATGAATTTACGTTAACGCATTAATTTTGACAGCCCTAAAAAATAAATACATTTATTATTTAATTTGCAAATAAAATGTATATAAAATGTATGTAAAATGGCAGTTTTTGTTGCCATCAATTCTAATTTAAATAAGAAAAATAAATATTGCAGTAGGGATCTAATCTAATAAGATTCTCCATTAAGAATAATTATTTATTAATAAATAAAAATTTAATATTATATTATTATATGAGAATTTAAGGGAAAAATTTGCTCAATTGTCATGTAAATAATTTCACAATGCTTAATTTTCTTTATGCAGTTTAATATTTCTGTTCTTTGATTTTAAAGGGAAACATGACCTGACAAGATTCGCGAGATTCACCCTTAAACTATAGATTTGTTGCTCCTGCCGTCTCTTCTGAGACCTATTTCTTTTTCACGAATTAACCACCCTAAAAAATGTACGGCAGACAGTTATGATGATGAATTTGCTCTGTTTTAGAGGGCAGATCTCATATAAAGCATTCACAGGTGGTCTGCGCTCCCCTGTACGGCAATACCTATAAAGACTGAGGCAGTTTTATTGGCACTCAGCATTAAAAAGATGATGATATGTCTCTGAAGCTCAAAGATTAAAATGTCGTATGCTGTGCTGCTAAATGCCTTGGCAACACCATTATGAGGAGCGTAAAGAGCCCATATGAACCTGTTGAGTGGTTTTACCGAGTACTGCAGTGTGTGTGTGTGTGTGTGTGTTTTGCATTCATGCATAGAAATTTATAGAGCAGCAAGATTTTCCAATGCAAACCAGTAGTTTAACTCTAATCTACATTGCATGCATCCTCATCACTAGATAAATGAGCTCTGTTCCAAACTCTAGTGAGCTGCCTTGCTGTCTGTGATCTACATAGGCAGCTGTCTTCTAAGGAAGCATCCTAACTGAATGTCAATTGATTTCAGTACAGTTTAGTGACGAAGCCATACATAAAAATGCATCAAAATGCTTAACCCTTAATGCATTCATATTGATGATATATTTTCTTCATGCATCTTGGAAGCACTGTTTATGCATATTTTGTTTTGGCAATATTTGTCTATGATTTACTGAAAAAGTTTGTTGTACATTTAAAAAAAAAAAAACCATTAAAACTCACTATTGCATTTGTGCAACATTGTCATTTCAAAAGTTTTGAATTTTTGGAATATTATTTTTATTTCACGAAAACATGATGAGAAAAATATTGCAGGTCAAATACTGATGTCAAGTACTGATGTCCTAAATGTCCTTGAAAATATATTTTAATGGCAAACTTGGTTGCTATGACAAATTTGAGAGTGTTTTATGTTGTTTTATCCCATATTTATTGAAAAATAGGTGTCTTTATATTGCCTAGTACAGTTTTTTCTACAGTGGTTCTGAAGGGTTGATACAAAACAGTATTTTAGTAAGCATACTGACGATTTATTTTCTTGGTCCTACTTGGAAATGCATTAAGAAGTCACTCATTCTAAAATAAAAAACATTATATTTATGCATGTTTTGTTTTGGGAATATTTATCTATGATTTACTGAACAAGTCTGTTGTAAGAATCAATCATCATCATCATAAAACATTGTCAATTCACAAATTAATTAATTTTTTTGTTTATATTATTTATTATTTTATTTATTTAGATTTTTTTTATTCTTATTTATTATTATTATTATTATTATCGCCATTTTTCTTTCACTAAAAATGTGGGGGGAAATATTACAGGTCAAATATTGTCTTTGATCAGGTGAAATATATGTCCTTGAAAATAAATTTTAATGTAAATTTTTTTGCAATGACAAGTTTGTTTTATGTTGTATTAACCCATATTTAGTGAAAAATAGTTTGTATTGCCTTGTTGTGCAATGTTATTTTAATATCAATTATACACTATTATAGTTTTTGTTAATATTTTGAATTAGTTTTTATTTTTATATTTTCTGTTTTCACTTTAATTTTAGTTAAAGTTATGGTAATTTTATTTGTTAGTTTTACCATATTTAGTTGTAGTTATTTTAGTATCTCAAATTACACTGAAAGAAAAATGATTCATTGAATTTACAAAACAATTTTAAGGTAGGTGGTTACAATCAATTTATTTTAGCTATATTTAAATAAACAAATTTAGTTGACAAACTTTAAACATGTTTTTATTTTTTTAAATGTAGCTCAAATAAATTGTTTGCAACCACTTACCTTAAAAAAATTAGCATCATTTTTTTCAGTGTAGACTGAATAACAATGAGAAATGTTGCCTTTTTATACTTAGCAATATTGTATTTATATATTATATTGTTTTATTTTTTATTATTTTAGATTATAACTTTTTATACCTTTATTTCAGTTCATGTTTATTGTATTTCTAGTAATTAAATGTTTTTATGGCTGTAGTTAACAATAATAACCCTGGTCTAGTGTGACCATGCCTTTACCCGTTCTCCATGAGTCCCTCGCTCTCCTGCTCTTTTTTCGGCATGCTGTATGTTGCCAGTGTTCTGCATCATTCTCAGTCTCTCGTCTTTGCCGTCCACAGGTCAAATCCGAGTGCCGTTCCCCCCCCCACCGATGTGCGCGTTTGTGAGCTTAGCGACACCTACGCCGTGCTGAGCTGGACTGAACCGGATCTGCAGAGAGCCTCTCACCTACTCTGTGGAGCAGGTGAGAGTTGACCTCCGTCCCACGCACTGCTTGCAGCTCAGCTCATTAAGACCGGCCCTGCGGGCTCCTGCGCTCCTGCGCTTGTCGTTTTTACCCTCGACTGCAGGCCTTACAGTCGCGTTGGCTTTACACACCGAGCCAAATTAATGCTGCACTTTGACTAGCTGGCTAATTAGAGACTGTGAAGGCTGTATCCTGGGTGGCAGGCAGCAGGTGCAAAGCGAACAGTTCATTAAAAGCACAGAGACCTTAATGCAGCTCATCCGTGTTATGTGACGGCCGCATAATGCGTTTCCTTTCCACTTCAAAGCACTTGCTGTTTTTCTGAGATGTTGCTTCGGTTTGCTTGTGTGACTTTGAGCAGACCGAATCGTCTCTTTAGACTAGGCATGTTTGCAATCCATGCACAAAATTTTTAGGTGCTCAGTTAAACAAACTAGCAACCCAAATGTTAGTTAGTTGGACAGAGCTGGTTTGTTGGCTTGTTTTATTCCACAATTGTAAGTTGATTTGGATAAAGCATATTAATGAATAAATGTACAAATGTAAATGTTGGGTTTGATGGGTTCAGTGTTATCTTAATATTATTTATTTACTATAAATAATACTTAATTTATTTACGATAAATTGTATTTATTCATATTTTAAATTAATTTATATTTTTATATTAATAATATTTTGAATTTGTTTTTATTTTTAGAGTTTGTTTTACAAATTTTGTTATGTGCTTCTGTCATTATTTTATTGGTTTTTGTTTTTAAAAAATTCTGTCTTGCTTTATTTTTAACATTTTTATTACAGTATTAGTAATTTTCAAGTACTTCAGCTTAATCTTATTTCAGTTAATTGCCTACACAATCTATAGGTTTTTTTTTTATTTACATTTTTATAATCTAATATTTACTTATTTTTGAAGTAAGTTTTATTTTTACGTTTTTAAGTTTTTTATTTCAGTTTGTTTTAGTCATTTTATTTTAGTTCGTTGTAATTAATCATTTTAATTTATCATTTTAAAGTACTTCAGCTAAATTTGATTTATTTCAGTTAGTTGCCAAGACAGCATCTCTAGTTTTTAAGTTTACATTTTTCATCTGATATATTTATTTTTCTTTATTTTCTTTATTTTATTTTATTTCTTACATTTAATTAAATTTTTGCAATTGTCGAAAATGATTTTTAATTGTTTTAGTTAACAATAAAAACACTGGATAGGTTCAGTATATGAAAACTTATCCTAATCATCCTAATAATTATTTTTTAATTATAACATTTGAAGTTATGTGCTTTACAGTATATTCTTTCACTGGGAATCGAACTATGACATTGCCGTTGCAAGCAGCATTGCTCTGCCTGTTACAAGAATAAAAAACTACATTACGTCATCTTCACTGTTGGACACTGAAGTTTAGCTGTCAACACTGCAAGCATTCAACTGCAACTATGATTATTAAAATGCATTCTAGTATAGTTGCATTGCATCACTATCTGTATGTACGTCTGCATTCTGTGCAAATCCAGTAACCCTAGCAGACATTAAATGAACTTGGTAGATGCTACAGAGCAAATAAAATGCCCCAAGAGGCTTAACACAAAAAGCAGTTTTAAAGTTTAGCTCCTCGGTTTCTGAAGTCTGTGGCTTCCAGCACTGGAAAAGGTCAAGATCCTTCTGGTTTTCGAGGGCAGTTTTAAAGTTTCAGATCATCTCGTCACGACTCACAGTGTAAAAGTGCTCGGAGTGATTCGTTCACAGAGCAGAGGAGGTCGAATCGTCCAGTATCAGGCACAAGAAAGAGCTCCAGCCGCTCGCCGACTCTGTAATGAGCAGGAGAAAGTGCACACTGCCACAGGACATACACTTTATTGCACTTTTTATAAGAAGAACCATAATAAAACTGTCTAGTTCATCGGGATCGTCTGAAATTGTGAGGGCAGAAATGCATATATATGAAAAAGATTTAAATTCCCATTTACCACGGGGCACGTTTTACTGTACAGGATATTGCAATGCTTTATCTTCATAGAGACATTCATTGTGCGAGTGTAATTTATAGTTAAAACATAAAATTATATATACAAAATATATGTAATATTAGACAGAAATTCCTAGGCGACACAAAAACCTATTTCTGTCTAATTTCTGGAATATATATGAATTTATAATATATTATAATTATAATATATATAATTATAATATATGATATATATGATAATTTTTATCTATAAATTGAACTTGAATAAAGTA
>NW_015557105.1:629927-637000 GCF_001515605.1 Sinocyclocheilus anshuiensis | reverse complement strand
TTTTATATGCAATTTAATTTTTTAATTTTTTTACCTATAAAATTGCACTTGCATAAATTATATATACAAAAATAATATATTGAACAATAATTAGACAGAAATTCAAAGGGAACACACATACCAGCAAAAACTTATTTCTGTCTAATTTCTGGATTTTATACATGTATTTTTTAACTATAAATTGCACTTACGTAAATTATATATACAAAAGTTAATATACAGTACACACCAAAAATTAGATAGAAATTATTTTTTTAACTATAAATTGCACTTGCGTAAATTAGAAAGTGTGTATGTAAACCAGTACGGCTGGTGTTTTGTTTTGTTTCTTTACTTTGTGTAATTTATAGATTAGAATTAAAATTACATATAAAAAACATATACAGACCAGAATTTAGACAGAAATAGAGTTGATTCATTGAACACACATACTGGCAAAATGTTTAGCTTGAATGTACTGTAAGTCAGTTTGGATCAATAATAAATAACAATACATTAATGTAAAGATGACTGTTTTGATTGTTGCTTATTTCAGTCCCTAACAGGGAAGGAGAGCTGGCATCTGGCCAGTATGGACATGACCGTTCTGTCTACGAGATTCGCTGCGTTCGACCAGCAGAAAGGAAAGTCGTACACTTACCGTGTTCATTCTGTCAACAAGTACGGCATCAGCGAACCCGTCTCTCTGGGACAACCACTAGGTGACCATTTTCTTAAAGAAACAGTGAACATAAAATAAAAATAGAGTCATTATTTACTCACACTCAAGTTGTTCCAAACCTGTATGCATTTCTTTCAGCTTTTGAACACACAAAAAATATATTTTGATTAATTTTGGTAACCAGACTTCCATACTTTGGAAAAAAAAACAATACTATGGAAGCCAATGGCTACCTTAAACTCTTTAGTTACAAACATTCTTTAAAATATCTTCTTTTGTGTTCAGAAGAAGACAGAAACATACAGTTTTGAAACAAGTGGAGGGTGAGTAAATGATGACAGAATTGTCATTTTTGGGTGAATTATCTTTTTAAGTACACTTCTTTTTTACAAGTGTGTATGTAAACCAGTACAGCTGATTGTGGGTTTGTTTTTTTTTGGTGTTTTAGGAGTTCCCACTCTGCCACACGGCGTCCTGCCCATCCGAGACACCAACAGCTCAGTCCTGCTGCAGTGGAAGGAGCCCAAAATAACAGAGGGCATTGTGGGATACTATCTGTACTACAGTGAGGTTGGAAGTTGGAGTAAGCCCATCACTAAAGCCAGGTCTCTTCTTGTATCCTGTTTAAGAGGCAATTAAAGGGATAGTTCACCCAAAAATGAAAGTGTGCTGTTAATTTACTCATCCTCAGGCAATACAAGATGAAGATTACTTTTTTTTTTTTGACATGTTTATTCAATATTAACATGATAAATGTACAATGTGCTTTAGGGTTGTGACGGTGAGGAAATTTTCCCACCGGTTAATCAAGTTGATCAAGCTGCCTGCGCATTTTACTTTCACTTTCAAATAGCGGCAATTCGGCATAAAGCAATTGTTAGTTTTTAGTTCGTTTGAATTTCCCCTTTTTTCCTCCACTTTTAAATAGCTTAAAAGCGCTGTGCGCATTTTACTTTCACTTTCGTATTAGCGTCAATTAGGCATCAATTGCTTGAATGCAACAACAAAATAAAATAAAATAAATAAATGACAGTTTAAATAAAGTAAAAATCAGCAAACAATGTGGAACCAATTAAATAAGAAATTAATGTTTAAAAAAACTTCCAAAATCACCAAAATCACCATCAACGGCAAAATTCAACAGGCTTTTCAAAATCCAAAATATTGCCAAACAGGTGCTTTTGCGTCTCGTTTTGAAACTAAATCATCCGCGATCGTCTTGTCTGTCTCACCTCACTCTTCTTGTCAGTCAGCTCGACTCACTCTCCTCACTGGAGAAATTAAGTCTGATCTGTGATGCGACTGTCGTTCGGCACGCTGCATTGAGCAGCCGCGTTCAGTTTTTAATTGTAGTGTCTGTTCTTTTCCTGAACTAAATTATTTTATTACTATAAAAAATCAAAACGACGGTGGGGGTCGGTGCCGCGGTGGGCAAGTGACGTAACCGGTGGTTAACACCGTATCACCGTCAGTACCGTCTATTGCGGCAAACCTAATGTGCTTTCCAGAAATACAATCAGTTAACATCAAATCTTTAAGATATTGTGACATGAATTTTACTTCAAATAGACTACAAAAGTAACTCATTAACAATAATAACAAATACATTTAAAAAAGTAGACCTGTGAAAAAAGATTTTTAGCTGAAACCGTGGTCCTTGGTTATTCATAAAATGCAAGTCAATGGCTACCGGATCTTTGAGAGTCAAAAATAAAACACAACTGGCAACACAAAATTAATACCCGTGACTCCTGACGATGTTTTGAGGTCTTATGAAGCGAAACAATCAGTCTGTGCAAGAAACTCAACATTATTTACAGCATTATTACCTGTAATCCAGAGCCTCAGGCAAACAGGAAAAATCCGTTTAATTCTTTATTTCATTTACGCAATGATGGAATACACAATTATATTATTAAAGCACCCAATAATGATGTGAGACATGGATGTTTTATGTCTATAGCATATTAAGTGAATAAACTAGTCTTCATCTGCTCACCTTTTTACATAAACAGTGAGAAACCTAAAAACTTTGATTTGGAATTTGGATTCAAGCTCTCGGTTCACACATGCGCATATCAGCGGCTCATCGGTCTTCGGTCCGAGTCGAACTGTTTGCTCAGTTCAGTAACTGTTGGAGGAACTGGAGCGCTGAATCAGTTCATTCATCATAGCATCAGATATACCCCACTATTTTGGCTCATTTCCAGTTGTAGGGACCGTCAGGCATCTGAAAGTGAGTTTTGTTTTGATTTGATCTGATTTGAACTGGTTCATCTAGTTGACTAAAAAGAACTGGTTCAAAAGAATGATTCGTTCATGAATCGGACATCACTCTGGACCGTTTGTCTGAGGCTTTGGAGTACAGATGATAAGGCTGTAAATAATTTTTAGTTTCTTGCACAGACTGATCGTTTCGCTTCATAATACCTCAATATATCGTCAGGAGTCACTGGTATTAATTCTGTGTTGCCTGATATGTTTTTTTGACTCTTAAAGTGCCGGTAGCCATTGACTTGCATTTTATGAATCACCAAAAACCACAGTTTCAGCTAAAAATCTGCTTTACTGTTCTAATGAATAAAAATGTGGAATGGCCTGAGGGTGAGTAAATTAACAGCTAGTTCTCATTTTTGAGTGAACTGTCCCTTTAAGACATGTAAGAGAATCTAATTGGCCATATGCACGGAGCATTCTTTAGAACCTTCGCATAAAGATAAGCCAGCTTGTAAACTTCCGGTGAAGCTCATTTTATATGTGCTAAATATAGGTAGAGACTCTCACAGAAACCTCTCCTGCCTCATTCTTATCAGAAACTGAGAAACAAAATAATTGCAAGACCGTGAATAATGATAGCGACATTAACATACAGTTTTAATGTTATTTAACAACATATAATTTTATATGCCGAGTCTGGTAATCCCAGGAAAGTACCCAGACACATAACTGTACATTTAAATGCTGACAAATAAACACTATCGTAACTGTTTAGGCTAACGGTTAGGCTAATCTCTTAAACGACATCATAATGGTATTCTTGATAATCAATATCTTACCTTTATAGCCATGAACACACTTTTAAATTCTTATTACATTTTAAAGCCTTTATTATTTCTCAACTCTACAGCTGTGCAGTAAAATTAACTTTAAAAGGTTCACTTTTCATTCATGAAAAAGACAGGAAGAAATGTGCCAATAATGTCCCTCTTGGCGAAAAAATAAAGACTTTTTAAGATGAAAATTACATGAAATTACCATTTTAACCAGGAGATGGCAGCAGAGGGTCAATCATTGGCTGTAGCTGCCATTTCAACTCCCTAGTTTTTTTACGTCTTGCTTTTGGATTTATTATAAAATTAATATTATGACAGATTTTAGTACTTTACCGCACTGAAAGTATAAAGTATAGCAAGTGCAGGAAGTCACAAAGTCACTTGTCATTTAAAAAAATTAATAGGCTAAATAAGCCCAGACAACAGCATATAATGGTGAATTAGGCTATTTAAATATCTATATAGTTAAATACAAATTAAATAAGTTGAATATTAATGGTATGACAATTAAATAATGCATTTAGATTTAGATTTAATTTAATAACTACATCGTTTAAGTTTTATCTTTAGCTGTAAGCTGCTAAATATATTCAGCCATCACAGACTTGTGACTGGCTGTAGTTTTGTTACTCTGAATTTAGTCTGAATCACTTAATGCACAGCTCTATTTTGACATCGGCTTGTCAGACATTTCGTTCCGTTATCACGGTCAATCATAGCAATGATTCGCGGCATGATTTAACGGATTCACTCGTGTTAATTTTACACTCGCGTTTGTCATTCCTGAAACGGTATACATGGACGATTGGTCCTCTTAGACAAACAAAACTTATTAAAACAAATTGTGAATGGATTATGTAGAGAAACCGAGCAAAGGGTGCTCCCCTTACGGCACAGTACAGTTGACCGGAAATGACTGACCTGGCTTATCTAAAACCAGGAAGTAATCGTGCATATGGTCACTACTCCTATTAAAGCTAGTTTTCTTCTTCGCTCAGGTTTACAGTTGATGGCCTGAAGACCAATAAAGACTGTGTTCCGGGGGAAGTCTGTGGGACTGGCGGGAAACAGCATCTACTCTGACGAGTCTCCTACCATTCGAGTCAAATCAGCGATATGTAAGAGTCTGACCCACCTGTGAACCAGACCAGACCCTGCAGGACAGCAGCTTTAAATGTGACGCCGTTCTGTCTAAAGTGCTACCGTCTGTCTGCTAGAGCTCGAGGAATTTGATAATTGTATGAATGAGCTCCTGCATGAACAGATACAGCTGGTGAGCTCTTTTGACTTGGACCAGTGAGCAACCACTCAGAATGCCCTAGCAACCACCTAAAACACCCTAGCAACCACTCATAACGCCCTAGAAACCACTTAGAGCACCCTAGCAACCACCTAGCAATGCCATAGCAACCCCCCAGAACACCCTAGCAATGCCATAGCAACCACCCAGAACATACTAGTAACACCTAGAACTGCTATAGCAGCCAGACAGAATGCCCTAGCAACCACAGAAATGCCATAACTACCACTCGAAACGCCCTAGCAACCACCTAAAATACCCTAGCAACCATTCAGAACGTCCTAGCAACCACTCAGAGCACCCTAGCAACCACCTAGCAATGCCATACCAACCACTTAAAAATGACCCAACAACCACCCAGAACACCCTAGCAACCACCTAGCAATGCCATACCAACCAGTCAGAACGCCCTAGCAACCACTTAGAACACCCTAGCAACCACCTAAAATACCCTAGCAACCTCTCAGAACACCATAGCAACCACCTAGCAATGACATAGCAACCTCCCAGAACACCTTAACAATGCCATAGCAACCACCCAGAACATACTAGTAACCACCTAGAAATGCTATAGCAACCAGAGAATGCCCTAGCAACCACCTAAATGCCATAACTACCACTCGAAACGCCCTAGCAACCACCTAAAATACCCTAGCAACCATTCAGAACGCCCTAGCAACCACTCAGAGCACCCTAGCAACCACCTAGCAATGCCATACAAACCACCTAAAAATGCCCCAACAACCACCCAGAACACCCTAGCAACCACCTAGCAATGCCATACCAACCAGTCAGAACATCCTAGCAACTACCTACAAATGCCCTAACAACCTCCCAGAATGCCATAGCAACCACCTAGAAATGCCCTAACAACCACCCAGAACGCCATAGCAACCACCTAGAAATGCCCTAACAACCTCCTAGAACACCCTAGCAATCACCTACAAATGCCCTAGCAACCCCTCAGAACGCCATAGCAACCACCTAGCAATGCCCTAGCAACTGTCCAGAATACCCTAATAGTCAAATAAAATGTTTTGTATAGCACTAGCAATAGCCCATAACACCCTAGCAAGCACCTAGAAATGCTATAGCAACCACCCAGAACACCCTAGCAACCACATAGCAACGTGCAAACAATTTCTCAGAAGGCCTTAGCGACCACATGTTCATTCCCTGGAAGCCACGCACAACACTCAAACACTGTGTTCAGTAAATGTAAAAGTCTGCTTGTGTTTACCATAGTATTCTGCTGTCAGTGAAGTACAGATGTGGTTTAAGCTTCTTTATATGGAGCAGAAGAGGTGAGGTCCTCACAGTCGTGACCAGAGACAGGCTTGTTACAGCAGAGAATGGCTCAGTCCTGACAGTAATAGGCTGTCGTCTGATGCTTCAGCTTTTCTCTTAGTAATAAGGGCTGATTCTGAGCGCCGCTGATGTTTTTGAGGCCTGTTAGCATCAAACACATGTTCCTGCAGAACAAATCAATGATCACATTATCCTCACAGAAAATTGTGGAAGCCTGTTTCTGCAACGGAATAAAAAAATGAACATTGCTACTTTTTAGTCTCAGAATTCTGACTTTTTTTCTGACTTTTTTGCAGTTGTGATTTATAAAGCCAGACTTGTGAGATATAAGGAAATAGTCTTTTTTTCCCCCTCAGAATTGGACTTTCTAATTTGCAGTTGCGAGTTTATATTTCAGAAACTCGCATTTGCGGAAAAAAAAAGTCAGAATTGCGAGAAAAAGCCAGAAATGCGAGAAAAAGTCAGAATTGTGAGAAAAAAGTCAGAATTGCGATATCAACATCATGTTTGCTATTAATAGTTAATGAATCAAATAAGTCATTATTTGATACATTCAGTGTTTTACAGCTGAAATGAGCTAAATAATTAATAGGATGACCAGATGTCCTGATAAAACACTAGTCCCAGTTTCAGCCGACTAAAATTAAGCATTATATAGATATAGTATTACAATAGTATTACAGCCTTTATTAATATTTTAAATTAGCTTTTATTTTTATATTTTCTGTTTTCATTTTAATTTTAGTTAAAT
>NW_015557105.1:623017-629181 GCF_001515605.1 Sinocyclocheilus anshuiensis | reverse complement strand
ACACACACTCACACACACACACACACACACACACACACACACATTTATATATATTTTCTCACAATTCTGAGAAAAGAAGACAGAATTAGGAGATATAAACTTGCAATTGCGAGAAAAATGTCAGAATTGCAAGATAAAAACTCGCAATTGTGAGAAAAATTTAAGAATTGTGAAATGTAGACTTGAATTGCTTGATTAATAGTCACGATTACCTTTAGTTTTTTATTCAGTGGTGGAAATGGGACTCCATAGTAAACATTTAAGTTGCTTTGATTGATTATTAGGGTGACCAGAAGCTCCATTCCATCCATCATTGGCTGAAATTGCATTAGAATTAATATTAAAG
Organism: Sinocyclocheilus anshuiensis; assembly: GCF_001515605.1. NCBI lineage: Eukaryota > Metazoa > Chordata > Actinopteri > Cypriniformes > Cyprinidae > Sinocyclocheilus > Sinocyclocheilus anshuiensis. The sequence continues at coordinate 628,835 of NW_015557105.1, read as the reverse complement.
GAGAGAAATTGTCGTTTAATGTCATTTATATTAGTTTTATTTCTTTAGTTAAAGGGTTAGTTCACCCAAAAATGAAAATGCTGTCATTAATTACTCACCCTCATGTCGTTTCAAACCCGTAAGACCTTCGTTCGTCTTCGGAACACAAATTAAGATATTTTTGATTTTTGAAAACAATAATAACATAATTTATCGTAATCAATCTCCAAAATGGCGGAAGACGGTAACTTGGGGAGAAGAATTGTTGAATAAATTATGTTATTATTGTTTTCTTTGCGCACAAAAAGTATTCTCGTAGCTTCGTATAATTACGGTTGAACCCCTGATGTCTCATGGATTATTTTACCGATGTCCTTGCTGTTTCTGGACTTGGGAACATTGCAGTTGTGTTGCTGTCTATGGGAGGGTCAGAGAGCTCTCAGATTACATCAAAAATATCTTAATTTGTGTTCCGAAGATGAACGAAGGTCTTAAGGTCTTTGAACGACATGAAGGTGAGTAATTAATGACAGAATTGTCATTTTTGGGTGAACTAACCCTTTAAAGTCCAGTATGTTTCAGCTCTTTACAGGCATAATTGTCAGCATAATTGAATGCAAATAACACAAAATAAACTCGATTTAAATTTCCTGAAAGTAGCTATGCTTGCAAAAAAGTTTTAGGAAAGTTTAAGTTTCAGTCTTGGTTTCTGTGTAAATTTAATGCTGCATTGCCAGATCTGCAAAGTTTGAATCTGCGTGGATGTTCAGTGGTTTGGGCTGAATTCATTGCATGGGGAGTTAAATGTTCAGAACAAACCCAAAGCAGGATGTTTGAGGAACATTAACATAAATATATAACACTTTGTGCATGCATTAATAGGTGAATTTAGAGTTAAAGATGTGCTTGACACTTTCATTAAAATATTCATTAAATACATTTTAGCATAAAATAATGACATAATTGGAACCTAAAGTCATTAAATGTAATTCCACATAAAATATATTTGTCCTTAGTGGTCTGCTTTACCTCCGTGGGCGACAGAAAATTAATATTAAAATAATAATTGCTAATTAAAATAATTTCCCCGGGTTACTACTGTTAACTAAAACATTTTTATTAATTGAAAAAAGCTGAAATAAAATCAAACAAAATATAAATATTAGATAAAAACTAGAAATGAGAAATGCTGCCTTGACAACTAACTAACTGAAATCATTTTAAGTTGAAGCACTAGAATTACTAACAGTAAATAAATTAAAATTAAAACTGAAATGAACCTAAAGAGGTGTGTGTGTGTGTGTGTGTGTGTGTGTGTGTGTGTGTGTGAGTGTGAGTGAGTGTGTGTGTGTGTGTGTGTGTGAGTGTGAGTGTGTGTGCAAACATCAATATAAATGGCAAAAGCACAAACAAAATTACTAAAAATTTAACTAAAATTAAAATGAAAATAAATCTAAAAAAAGCATCTAAAAATAAATGCTAATTTAAAATATTAATAAAGGCTGTAATACTATTGTAATACTATATCTATATAATGCTTAATTTTAGTCGGCTGAAACTGGGACTAGTGTTTTATCAGGACATCTGGTCATCCTATTAATTATTTAGCTTATTTCAGCTGTAAAACACTGAATGTATCAAATAATGACTTATTTGATTCATTAACTATTAATAGCAAACATGATGTGGTTGACTTTCGCAGTAAAACGCAGCAGCCTGTGACCTCTGACCTCCCTCTGTCCGTTACTGCAGATGTTCCTCGAACAGGAAGAATAGCCTCGGCGAATAAAGACAAGACCTGCTGAAATCAGTCATAAATATTGTTTATTGCTCGATATTTCATTGCAGTCATGCCAGGAACATTTTGACCTGCTCATCTGCCTTTGTCTAACTATAAATGTGTCACCGAGCAACTGTGGTGTCCATGGAGACTTAATTCAAACTTAAAGCGTTGTTTATTTTGGATTGCTTTCACTGTGTTTAATTAGACTGTGTTCTAGCTTGAACATCACATTAGTAGTTTGATGAAAAAAATCGATTGTTAGAGAAGTGATGTTTAATTTGTGGAGTACACAGACAGAGGCCACGGCCTGTATAGTTTAAAAGCAGGATTAAAGCAGGTCTTGTCATTAGTTGATGCAGATGCCTGTAAATTTAATTATTAAACAGTTGTTGTGTTGTTTACGCTGACATTCTCAGCTAATTATTGGTTGTTTCAAACAGAAATTTTAAGTATGATAGTGAACAAAACTATCCACAAACGCAGTGCAAATTGGTGTTCTGTTTTTAAATAAATAAAGACACGAAATCTTTGACAAAATGTTTTTTTAGATGAATATTAGTTCGTTTTAGATAATTAAAATACTTTGGGATAAAGTGATTTTGGTCTGTACCACATCAGAGGTCTTGGTTTTCTCAGCTGCATTTAACAATTAAAATCAAACAACAATAAATATATAAACAAAATCTATTAAATAAGTATTCAGTTAATTGATTTATAGAAAATAAATATTTTATGTGTGTGTGTGTGTGTGTGTGTGGTGTGTGTGTGTGTGTGTGTGTGTGTGTGCTTGTGTGTGAGCGTGTGTGTGAGCGTGTGTGTGTGTGAGTATAGTTTTTTTTTTTTCATTTTTATTTAATTCATTAATTAATTAAAACAAATGTAATCTGTTTAGTTGTGCCCTACTGTAATGGTCCAAACACTCCCCACACAATGCTAAGGTACTGTTATTTTAGTAATATTTATATATTATTGATTATGTAGTATTAATTAACATTTTGAATTAGTTTTTAATTTGATTTGATTTTATTTGTGTCATTTTTATTTTTGTTTAGTCAGGATGTAAATAAGGCTTCACATTCATTTTTATTTTTTAGCCATTTTTAAATTATAGTTTTGTATTAATAATTGTGTAATGTGCTTTTGTTATTTTTAATTTTTGTTATTTTTTTATTTTTTTGCTATTTTATATTCCTTTTTTATTTTTTATTCCTTTTTATTTTATGTATCTATGTTTTTTGTTTTGTTTTTTGTAGTACTTCAACTTGAGCATATTTTATTTCATTTAGCTGTCATGGCAACATTTCTATGAATAAAAATAACCTCTAAAATAATAACAATTAAAACAGAAATAAAATTAATAAAAACTAGACATATTAAAAAAAAACAAAAAGGAACAAATAAAAACAATTATTAAAAAATGCTAAAGTTTCTGTTAAAGATTTTGTCATTTTCTGTTATTGTTTTAAACATTTTTAGAAAATATAAAAATAAAAACAAATGTAAACTATTAATAAAAACTCAAAATAGTATCTAAACAATACTAAAATAACACTGCCCTAAATCTGAGCAGTAAAAATGGTGTTGCTTGCAAAAATATATAATATTCATTTTGACCTCTTGGTGAACAAACAACATTTTCTGAAGGTTTACTGCCTCCTTTGAAGAAACAGAACATGTTTTATGGGTTTCCAGCCTTATTTCTGTTCTCGTGTAAAGTGTCGTGAGTGCACAGCGCTCTCTGATGGACTGAAACAGCATCGGCCTCGTGTCTCTTTCTATTAAAATGTCTCTGAAAACTAGTGTTTTTTGGAGAGGAGGATGAGGTTGTTTTGCACTATTTGCTTTGCTCACAGGATGCCTCAAAGTACATTACGTCAATTAGAAAACACTGATCTTGGAGTGCACTGTGGTCATAGCATGAAGCCCATGTTAATGGTTTCCGCTTCTCATTGAGCAGTCAGAGACGACCTGCTTGGCCTCATTACAGACCGGCACAAACATTAAAATCCCTTCACTGCTCTGACGTCTGCCATCTGGTGGCTGTCCTCCTTCCCAGCAGGCCGCTCGAGAGATTTGAGCTCCCAGATAAGCCTCTGATTTGATAAGAGGATTCAGGCAACAGTTAATCACAAGTCTGAAGGCTCAAGAAGGCCCGTTTTCCTAAATCCAATCTCAATTACTTGTGACTAGGTGGCCACTCGCCGTGATCTTTGTTTCTCATCACAGAAACCGTCTTAAAGCAATGTTTATCGGATAAGTAGCTCTCGGGCCTAATGGTCTTTGATATAGACGTCAGCCGGCGGATCAATGCACTATAAAAGGCTTTTCTGGGCAGGGTTATTATCGTCAACTATAATGATAATAAAATGTATTTAATTTAATCTATTTGAATTTAATGACATTTTTCATAATAATTTGGAATGAAAACTAAAACTAAACCATTAAAAAATATATATTTTGTTACTCGAATAAAATGAATGTGAACTGAAATTAAAGGAAAAAAAATTAAACTGAATGTGCTAAAATAGCTATAACTAAAACTGAAATAACAATTCATAAAAACGATATTAAGATTTAAAAAGCTAATAAGGATGACAACAACACACAACAAAATTACTAAAGCTTTAACGCAAATGGAGATAAAAAATGCTAAAAATAAAAAATAAGTTCAAATATTAATAAATACTAAAATAGTAAAATCACACTGTTTCTTGGTTTTAAAACGCTTCTGGACTCACAGGACTCCACAGATTTCCACCAAAAAAAGAGCATCAGTCATCATTTTTGTTAATTAAATAAATGTGAACTGAAAATAAAAAATAAAAAAAATAGAAGTACTAAAATAGCTAAAGCTAAAACTGAAATAAAAATGAATTAAAACAATATTAACATTTTTTAAATGCTAATAAGAATGACAAAAACAACTCAATTAATCAAACTTTAATTCAAATTAAAATTCAAATTATAAAATAAACATAATTTAAAATATTAATAAATAATATAACTGAAAATTAAAGAAACAAACAACAAAAATTGAAGTTCTAAAATTAACTAAAAGTGAAATAATTAAAAAAAAACTGACAAAAACACAACAAAATTAGTAAAAATTTAACTCAGATTAAAATATAAAAACAAATTTAAAATACTATATAATAATAATTAAAAAATTAAATAAATGCTAAATACTAAAAACTGTAGAAATAAATACCATAGTTGTAAAATTGCACTGCTTCTGGATTAAAAATTCTTCTGAATCAAAGGACTCGTCAGATTTCACACAGAACTGGAGCGCGAGTCATCCAAAAAGTTGTTTTAGCTCATTAAATATTTTAGTTATTTTGAAGATGTTTTCAGCTTCCATTAAGATTGTAATCCTCTCCTCTGCAGCTTTAAACACATTCTGCATTTAAATGAACACTGAAAATATATAAGCCTGCTTGTATATTAACACTCTACAGAGTAACACTTTTACAGATGTTTTTATTATAGTTCTGTCTTGTATTTTAGGTCTCTCTTCTGTCCTTCCAGACACATCCACTTATTTTCCATTATTTGTTGGTTTTGTTCCCTTTCAGTCGGTCACTCTCGACGTCACGTCGGATGACCGACGAATTGGGATCTCGCTTAGAGAGACCAATCTACTTCGAGTGTAAACTAAACGAGCCAATGCACATTGGCATGCGATTATTGCATCCAGCTGCCGCTGATCACAGCGTGAGTATAAGTAGGCAGCAGATGCAGCGCATATTCAGCTTTTCGCTTCGGAGCCGAGCGATCACATCGTTCTGCTCCTGACTACTCTACTGAGAGAAGAAAACTGAACGAGTTCAGCGCGCTCTTGGAGAGCTCTTCGTGTTGGCGGTACGGTGCTTCAGCGGTGGTGGTTTCCCGTGTCGAGTGGGTTGCACACATCAGGCTGCACTACCCCATTTGTGTTGCAGATGAAAATCTCTCCTGTGCGCCTCAGCACGCTAAAAGAGCTTTTTCCCCTAAATGAGCAATTTCGGGTGCGTCTTTTTAAAGACGACATTGCGTGGCAAACTTGACGTTACGTCT
>NW_015557105.1:609617-622648 GCF_001515605.1 Sinocyclocheilus anshuiensis | reverse complement strand
CGTCCAGGCCCCCGCCAAACCTGGTGGCAAGCGAAAGAGCAAGAGGCCCTGAGACGGGCAACCCAGAGGTGGAGGAACCTGCTCTTCAGGAGATGGTAAGCACACTCCCCCGGAGGAGGGCCGGGCGGAGAATCTTTTAATCTTTTTCCGCCACTGACCTCTTGGTCGGTGGTACCCAAATACTCAACAAAGAGTGCATTGGCTCGTTTAGTTTACACTCGAAGTAGATTGGTCTCTCTAAGCGAGATCCCAATTCGTTGGTCATCCGACGTGACGTCTCCGTTCCCTCCTTCAGGGAACGAGGGTTACCATATGTAACCGAGACGTTTTTTGGTGACTGGCCTTCAGGAAGGAAGTTTTTACCAGTTCAGAGTCTTCGCAGCCAATATTGTTTCCTCTGTCATGTTCATTTACAGTTCTTGTAGCAATTTTGAGGAAGAAAGAATGGTTGTATGTTTGGAAAACAATTCTTATTGCATCTACATAAACTTGCAAAGAAGAAGGTAATATTACCAGATGACATTTATTTTGTATATGCATATTAATTGAATTTTTATTATTGCACTATTTATTTGTTTATTTATTGTACAACTTGTACACTTTTTATTAGTAGAAAACAATAAATTAGATATGTTTCAGTCATCTTTTATAGAAGCTTCTCTGAACAAGACTATATCTGGCATAGACTAACATGGCATGCTGTTCTTCTTTCATTAATCTTTCATGTGTTTCTGTTCTTTATAATTAATGACTTAATCGTTATAGTGTGTTTCACTAGACTGTGTCTTTCTGGCACAGAGATACAGAATTCAAAAATCGATGAAAGTAGTTTTTCTTCCATTGTGTTTCCTTTCTGCTGGTTCACTTTTTGTGCCATTTCAGAGGGTTATTTCACTTACAGCACATTCGTTTAACTAGAAAGAGTGGAGGTGGCACACAACATTTTTCCTTTGGTTATCAGTTATACGTACTTCTTTTATTTTATAGTTTCTATGTTCAAGAAAATAATCACAGTTTATATATAAAGGTGTGAATATAAGAGAAATGAATGCATGGAATCTAGAGTCATTTATTCTCTAAATGAAGGTAAAATGAGTTGCGAAAGCATCTTTAAAAAGACAGAGCGATGATGGATAATTGTATGAATGTGTTGATTAATATCTTGCAGGTTGTCCGTTTTAATCTGGAGTTTAGAAAAGTGAGGCGGAACTCTCTGGTGCTGCTGTGGGCGGAGCCTCTGTACAAGGGCCAATCAGAGATCAGCAAGGGGGCGGAGTCTGAGGATTGGACCTCTGTGTTGAGTGAGCCGGTGACGGAAACTCACTTAAAGGTGCGTTTAATTTCTCTTTTGATTGCAGTACATTTATCAGGATTGGACAAAATTCAGAATTTAGGAACGTGATTTGAATTTCAGTCTAATCCTTCATCCTTAAATTCAAGTTACAGTGGTGCATCAGGAATCAAATAACAATTTAAGGCAAGATACTACATGTAAATAGGGTTAAAATAAAAATTTATTAACATATATATATCACCATACTTTATCCAGCTGATTAATCACAGTACATTAAGATGAATTTTAAACAGAAATCTGAACATTGGATAAAGCCAGGTTCAAATTTCTTGTTTCATTTTGTTGATATATTACTGAAATCATAAATATATATAATATTTAAAAAGGCCTCTAACATTAGCTTGCTCTCTGTTTTCTTTTTATTTATTATAGAATTTTTTTAACGTTTTTTTAAACTTGCTATGTGTACTGCGTTAGGCTAACTGAGACTTGTTATAGCACTTGTATATCATTGCTCTTTTGTTGATTTTGATTGCTTCCATTGTCCTCATTTTGGATAAAAGCGTCTGCTAAATGACTAAATGTAAATGTAAATATAAAATTACATGCATTAATCAGAAATGGCTGTCAAAAGCCAGAAAAATATACATTTTATCCATGCTTTTTTAGAAATAAAATGTTATATAATTCTGGTCCAAAATTATATACAAAAAAACCCTCTGTAAAAAAATCTTCAAAATATAGATAGGAGTAAAACTGTAGATTTTGGTGTATGTACAATGTTAAATGACAAGTTACACATTGAATTAAAGTGAAATTTTGAAGTAGAAAGACTTCAATTATATTTTCTTGTAAAAAGTACAGTAATCTTTTATTTACAACTTCAAAAAATTATTTTTTACCGTATAAGTGCTGCTGAAGTGCAGACTCCAGACAGCCTTTAAAGATACAGATTGTAATTTAATTCTACTGATGCAAATAGATGAAGTGTAATAAAATAAACACTTAAATGTGTATTTTGGGTGTTTTCTTCCTGCTGGTCTGAAATAAGACATGCTATGGAAGCAAAATAGACTAAAATCTCAAACGTGACAAACCTGCAGTGTTTTGCCTTAAAAAGCGTCTCGGTTCAGTTCACGATAGTTACATTTGCATTCAGTCCCACCAGAGCTTTGAAAGAGGCGTGAGCTGTTTCTGGATTCTTGATGTGTTTATTGCAACGACATTTCATGTTTTTCTCATCAAACAACCAGATTAGTGAATAGCTCGACACAATCCGTTCCGGGGCAAAAAAGTACTTGAAAATAAAAAATAAAGAAGACAGTTAACTTAAATTCTTTTAGGAGGAAATTATATACTCTTCTCATGAAGCATCGCAATGAAGTAAATAAAAACAAAGCTACAATATTAAACTATTACCTTAATGAGTACAAACATAAGAACAGTATATATTAAGTTAATTCAAATTATTTAAATATTGTCATGAAGCATTGCAATTAAGTAATCAAAAACCAGTGCTACAATATAAAACTATTAACTTATTGAGTATAAATATAATAACAGTATATATTATTTAAAAAATATTTAAATGTTATTTCCATGAAGCAATGCAAAGAAGTACTCAAAAACCAACGCTATAACATTACAATAGTAACTTATTGTGTATAAATATAAAAACAAAAAAGTATATATTAAGTTCATGATTATATATTAGTATATAATAAGTAAAAGCAGGCAGTAAACAAAATTTATTTAAAAGCACTGTTTACCTTATGTAGCGATTATAGCAGCAGAAATTCATCAAATGATGGTCAAATAAATTATTGTAATTTATATATAATTTTTTAATTGTAAATAGGCACCTTCAACTTTCTTAAAGGGATAGTTCACTCACCAAAATAAAAAAAATAAAAAAACATTTTTGTGTGCGTGAACTATTCAAATTTATTTATTTATTTTTCGGATTGATTTATGTAGGTAAATAGGCACTTTGAAATGAACCCTTTTGTTTCCACAATAGTAATAAATTCAAAGAGTTTTGGGTTTGAGTAAATGATGAGGTTTGTTTTGGGTGCACTGTCCCTTTAAATACTCTATACATCTGTCTAAATGTTCAACTCAGGTCTGTTCTTACCTTCACGGACGCCTCGGAGCAGGATTTGGGCCTTTACACGGTGGAGCTGAGCGGAAACCCTGACGTCTCCTCTAATTTCACCTTCGCTGCGGAGGGTAGACATTCATTTCATCTCTGCATAATGCATTACCTGAACACGGTGGCACGAAAACCACCAGCATGAAAACTTGATGCATAACTCATCTTTTCTTAGCGCATCCCCGGTATTTTATCATCATTCAGCCGCTGATTAATGTTTTGTCGAGCTCCTTTGCCCTTAGCCATGTGGAGCTAAACTCTTCAGGACACCGGCCCTCCAGGACCGAGTTTGGGCACCCCTGTTGTACACAATCTGTGTATTTTCACCCTGCACCAAGTGTGACAGAACATGGACTGTTTGTGTCAGAAACTATAAACTACATGACAAACATCTTCCTATAACTTCAAATACAGTGAGATGAACTTTAAATAGACATTGAATGTGACTTTGCGATTGTGCTATTTTCTTCCTCAGATCTGGAGAGGCTGACAGAACTCAGCTGGCATGTCAGAAACCCACGTAAATGAAGCAGATACACGTCAGAAACTGCAGCGCTGTTCAGAGAATCTGAGATGCACTAGTGTTCAAAAGTTTGGAATCGTTAAGGTTTTTTATGTTTCTGAGAGAAGTCCATTCTGCTCACCATGGCTGCATTTATTTGATCAAAAACAATAAAATTCTGAAATGTTTTTACAAATTAAAATATCTTGTTTTTATGTGAATATGTGTTAAAATGTATTTTATTCCTGTGATCAAAGCTGAATTTTATTTGAAAAAGAAATATTTTGTAACATTATAAATGTCTTTACTTAATGCATCCTCACTGAATAAACGTGTTCATTTCCAAAGAGCAAAAAAATCTTACTGACCCAAAACATTTGAACAGAATTCAGAATTCTGAGTGTGCATCTTGCAGTTCTGATTTTTTTCCAGACATGGAATAAAGGAATTTTTCTCTTAATTTTGACTTTTTTTGTCTGAGAATTGCAATATATTAAGTCATAATTGTGAGATAAAAAGTCACAGTTGTCTTTTAAAAAAAATTTCTTCCGTGGTGTAAATAATCTTCTATAAATAGTTCATCCAAAACTGGACATTCTGTCATCATTTACTCGCCTTAATGTTGCTCCAAAGTTGAATTTGTCCTTCTCAGAAAAACAAAAGCACATGATCTCTTCTGAATCTCTTCTGCAGTGATCGCTCTGAAGTCTGAAGGCTGGCAGGTGGATGTGTCTGAGCAGGGAAGTGTGCTTCTGTGGCTGCAGACAGAAGCTCTCAGCAGCGCCGCGGTGCTTCAGCTCATCCTCAACGACAGAGATCTCCAGCACTCCGGTGACTACATGTCTGATTGACATTAATACAGTGTATATTCCTTTAGTATTCCACCAGCGACTTGCTGAATGATTTCTGTGTGGATGTGTGTGTCCTGCAGACCCGTAAGATTAACTTTGACAGGGCACAGGGTCTGGTGGAGATCCTGTTTGATCAGATATCAAAAGAGGATGAGGGCTCGTACACCGCACAGCTCAAAGACGGCCGGGCCAAGAACTAGTTCACGCTGGTGTTTGTGGATAAGAGTATGTTTACAATGTCACATTATAACATTAGACTACAGAGCTGCTCTTCAGGGAAAATGTAAATTGATTAGACCAATAATAAACGATGCAAATATAGTGTACATTGGAAAACAGCTGAAATATTCATCTGTTTTCAACATTGATAATAATCAGAAATGTTTCTTGAGCAGCAAATCAGCATATTAGAATGATTTCTGAAGAATCATGTGACACTGAGGACTGGAGTAATGATGCAGAAAATGTGTAACATTTCACAATATTACTAATTTTAGTGTCTTTTTGATCAAATAAATGCAGCCTTGGTGAGCAGAAGAGACTTCATTAAAAACATTAAACATCTTAACCCTCACCGGTTGCATATACATATACCTTTTTATTTTTTTAAGAAACGTATTTTTACTTTTTAGAAACTTTTATTATGTATCCTTACTTATTTTTCCTTACTTTTTAAGAGTTTTGGGACTAGTATTAAATTTGCCAGATTTTTTTACATTTATTTAGGAGACCCAGATTTCTCTTAATAATATTAAAAAGGAAATAATAAAAATAATTTTTTTATAAATGTAATTTTATGTAAAATACAAATTATATATAATAATAATAATAATAATAATTTATTTATTTAGTAAATTCAAAATTTAGACCATGATCTAAAACTACTTTTATTACATATCATGACCAAAGCATTCAAAAATGCTTTTTTGCATTCATAAAATTATCAATTTTATTTTATAAAGTTTCATTTTACGTTGTATTTTATTAAGTCATTTTTAATTTTTCAATCACTCATTTAATGATGCATCATCTTTATGATGCATGCAACTTAAAAAAAATTAAAAATGATAGATAGATAGATAGCTAGATAGATAGATAGATAGATAGATAGATAGATAGATTAAATTGTAAATTATATTACAAATCAAGATATTAAATTATAATTATAAATTATAAAATCAAAAATTATGGTAAGTATATAGTCCTTTTTTATAAAGTTTAATTTTACATTTTGTTATAAAGCCGTTTTTCATTTTTCAATCACCCATTTAATGATGCAGCAAAAGTCAAAGTCAGTTTTTCTGATATATGGCGACAGTCATATTTAATATTTCTCCAGATTTAATCTTTATTTTTCTGTTTGTCAGAGTTTCAGGACACACTGGCCAAATCTGAGGCCAACAGACGCAACTGGAAGAGAAAGTCGGGTGATGATGTTAAAATAAATATAGGGGGGGATGATATAGCTAAAATTGATACAAATCTTATTTAAAGTAGCTTTAGATGGAGAACAGCACATCAAATTGAACCCGAATCGAATGAATGAATGAATCCGATATTTCTCTCTGTGTTTTGATTTCTAAGGTCCTCATTTCGAGGAGTTTTTGTCATGGACAGTGACTTCAGATTGTGAAATGATTATGAAGTGCAAGGTAATGATGTTTATTCACTAATGACAGTGCATCGGCATTTAAACACGATGATAACCCTGTGTCTACGGCTGCAGGTCACCAGCGTGAGCAAAGACACGCGTGTGAAGTGGTTTAAGGACGGAGTGGGGCTTCCTCAGGCTGTGTCCGAGCCCACGGGCGTCCCGCAGGTACAGACGACACATTCACAGTTACATACAGAAACATAAACGGGGGCAGATTTAGTGATTTAGGGGCCCTAAGCAAATTTCAGGAATGGGGCCCCAACACAATAACTATATGTGACCCTGGAGCACAAAAGCAGTCTTAAGTCCGTATATTGTATATTTGTAGCAATAGCCAACAATACATTGTATGGGTCAAAATTATTGATTTTTCTTTTATGCCAAAAATCATTAGGATATTAAGTAAAGATCATGTTCCATAAAGATATTTTGTAAATTTCCTACTGTGTATATATCAAAACTTAATTTTTGATTAGTAATATGCATTGCTACGAACTTAATTTGGACAACTTTCAAGATGATCACTCCTCCATAAAAGCCCAATTTCACGTGCAAATCAGTAAAATCATGTAACGTGACTTTTGCAAAATGGGACGTGCTTGGTTTATTAAAGTTGATCAGATTTATTCATGTTTTTAAAATCGCGAACTTGCGCTGTTCCTCTGGAGGATTACTGCGCATGCGCTCAGGAGCAGAAGACGGACATGTCAAGTCATCTTTTACCGCCTAAACGATCAAATACACGCAAAAATGTGTCAAAATGCAGCGCTTAGTGATTATTCACATAAACCCTCGTCGGTTATGTAATAACTGAACGTAAACAGTTGAGAATGAACATACAGTAAATTGGACCTCTTAAAGTGACAGCGGGCTATTTTCCTGCTGCGACTGTGTGCTTAATATTAATCAAACAACAAAAGACAAAGACAAAATCACTTACTGCTCTTGACTGAAGGACTTTTTGTAGCTTTAATAAGTAAAAAATGAAGTTTAATTCTTACATTGAAGATTATGCAGTTTTTTTTATTTATTAGATTATTCATATTTATCACTATCTTTAAATAAATCATTTATTTAAAGTTTTGGTCGTATGGCCCACTTATAATTGTGTTAAATGATCGTGATTACAATATTGACCAAAATAATTGCGATTATGATTTTTGTCATAATCGAGCAGCCCTAATGTCAGTTTTTTGTCAAAATTGGTTTTTATTCAATTATTATTCTATAACATCTTGTCTATCTTCTCTGAAAATATCTTGGCAAAATTCACTTGTTTAGTGCAGAAAATAGTGATTTATTGTGGCAAGCAGAAAAGACTGTCTTTCTCTAGTTTGCTAGCACATGCTGCGGAGGTGCTTTCCCTTAACACTACAAAAACAGTTCACCTATCAAAATAAACTATGTGGCGTATCTAATAAAGGTGTATCAATGCACATTTTCCGCTAGTCCTGTGTGAACTACGGAATGCAAAGTTTGGGGTAACCTTAGCTAGTCTGCTTGTGTAATGAAGCAGTATAGCGCTCTTAACAGAGCTCTCGTTCTTAAAGGGACCAGCACCATTTTCATATTAACGCTATACATTACTTTCATTTAGTTCAAATGGTGACAGCGTGAAATAAAACTACAAGTTTAGAACGCAAAACTACAAGTTATGGTTCTGAACTGTGTCTGGTTATGTATTATAAATCCAGAGCAGTGGTGTAATGTAACAAAGTAATAATACTTCGTTACAGTACTTAAGTATATTTTGGGAGTATCTGTACTTTACTTGAGTTTTTATATTTCAGCCAACTTTTACTTTTACTCCACTACATTTCCTAATTAAAATGTATACTTTTACTCCGATACATTTCCCCGAAGCATATTCGTTACTTATTACAAAATAGTCAGAAGAACACGGACTGCAGGAAAGCAGGTTTGACGAATCAGTGGTCTGGCGCTTGCAAGTTAGACTCCTAAAAAACACCTTTGCTCATGTGCAAACAAGTGATCACACAAACGCAGATGATTTCAGTGTCCACTCAAGTCGAGGCTGCTGTGCGATATACAGTATATCTTCTGTGGTAATATGGTAAGTGTTGTTGTAATGATGTGCGATCTGACATTATCAAGTAGGTTAACGTTAAATCACACACAGAGTGCATGCTCATTGATTTATTAATCTATTCAAATTCTAAATTCTAAATTTCTAAATTGTAGACAGCAAAAAATGCTTCTGTACGCTTTTTATATTTATATAATTTCATATAGTTAACTTAATCTATATCACACAAAGAGTACCGTTTTTTACCCAGATAGGCTATCAGCATAACAAATGTAATAATCATTTTATAAAAGTTTGATAAAGTTAGCATTAAGTTAGCCTGTTTTTGCTCAATTTTGCCAATGAAAGTAGTTCCAAACAAAGATCACACAGCACTGTTTTGCGTCTCTGAGCAATGGTGTTTACTTATTGAATGAATCAGCTTTTTGAACGAATCGGTTGAATAAATGATTCAGTGATTCAGTCATTAACACAGTCAAATGCTTTGTTTTTGAATGAAACAGCCGTTTGAATGAATCAGCTGAATCTCAATGACTCACTCATTAACAGTCACTTGCTGCCACCTACTGGCGGTTTTAATTTCACATTTCGACTATTTTTTTCATGTTCTAAATCATTTCAAATATCAGTATTTACATTTACATTTAGTCATTTAGTTTCGACTATTTTTTTATGTTTTAAAATAATTTCAAATAACAGTATTCAGCGTTTTATGTTAAAAACTAAACATTATTTATTCATCTGTGACTGCAGGTTAAATGCTTCGTCAACTCTGAAATAGGCCTACATTAATCTGTGTAAATACATCTAAATCCTATTTCAGATGCAGATTCCAGAAATGTTTTCTTATGTTGGATTGAAAGACACTAAGTACCGGATGAAGTGCTTTTATTCTTACCCAAAAATACAAAATGGAAGAAAGAGTTAAAACTGAACACAATCTTGCTACTATGAACGTTTTTTTATATATATAATTATTTGCTCCTTTTCCATTTTGCATTTACTTGTACTTTTACTTTCACTACTTAAGTACTTTTAATATTTAAAAAAATACTTTCCATACTTAAGTACAATAAATATCACATACTTTAAGACTTTTACTCAAGTAATATTCTAAACGGTGACTTCAACTTCTAGTCATTTTCTGGTAAGATATCTGTACTTTTACTTGAGTATGGCTTTCAGGTACTTTATACACCACTGATCCAGAGTAGTAGAACAGGAGCAGAATTGGAGATAGTCTGCACGCTGTAATCTGTGATGTTTTATGAACAGATATACACTTAATGTTCAAATGTTTGCAAGTGTTATGTGTTCCTTGGGGACATTTTGTATCTTTTACAACATGTACAGTGATTAAAATAAGTCTTTTACCACAGTAAAGTGACTTGTACTTGTGATAATTGACTGTTTTTATTTGTTTTTGACTGCTTTTATTTTCATTGCCTCTCTTTAAACCAGTTTTCTCAAAATTCTGTTCCTGAAAATCATGGTGATCAGCCAACTTCAGACAACCATAACTTTTGTTACGTTCAAGCTGTGGATGAAATAAAAACAGTTTTGGAAATGGTATCAAATATAATAAAATATATAATAGGTAAAATTTCACCATGTGGTGGGTTTCCCTAGATTGCATCACATATGCTCTCCCATTTAATTCAATTCAAGTTTATTTGTATAGCGCTTTTCACGATGCGAGTCGTTGCAAAGCAGCTTTACAGGAAATGAAAGTTTCTACATTATATTTAGTAATAGCTTATCAGTGGTGACTATCCCAATTTGATATCCATATGGAAGAAATGTACGGTAAAAATCAAGCAGTTAGTTAATGTCATGCAATCAAACAGATGGTGAACACTATTAGCAGCAATGATTATATGTTGCAATCAAACTTTAAGCAAAATTCGGTAGTTTTGGTAATGTTGTCTGAGGGTTGGCATCATCTGAGGTCCTCTGAGGGGTTGGCATCATCTCTTCTCAGGTGTTCTGGATCCAGACTGAAGCTTGTGTAGTTCCTAGTTACCACGGGATGCCTCCTTTAGTGGACTTTGCTATCCTAGGTACTACCAAAAGTCCAGAGTTTTGCGACCTTAGGGAGCGTGATGGATTGTAGCGTGGTAGAAGACTAGTTAGGTACGCAGGAGCTAACCCATTAAGGGCCTTATAGGCAAGTAATAATATTTTGTAACTGATACGGAACTTAATAGGTAGCCAGTGCAGAGACTGTAAAATTGGGGTAATATGATCATATTTTCTTGACCTGGTAAGGACTCTAGCCGCTGCATTTTGGACCACCTGTAGCTTGTTTATTGAAGATGCAGGACAACCACCTAGCAGTGCATTACAATAGTCCAGTCTAGAGGTCATGAATGCATGAACTAGCTTTTCTGCATCAGAAACAGGTAACATGTTCTGTAGCTTGGCAATGTTTCTAATGGTGCGTTCAAGTCATGTCGGATAGATCGTATTTACGAGTTGAACGCCACCACAAAGTCGTTATTACGAGTGGGAAACTCGAAATTTTCTTTAAGCCCCGAGTTTCCGAGTTGGGGGCGTGTCAGTGAGAAACATGGCGGAATCGATGGATGCAACGTCTGTAGTTGACGATACATTTTTGTTTAAATTGATAGTTTAGTTGTCCTATAAACTTAAATTGGTCATGTTCTTGTTACGCAGCTAGTTAATGAAATTCAAGTAAAAAAATGCTATCATTTTTGCACCTATAGGTGAAAAATCTTTTGATTTGCCATGTTGCATGTTTTAAAAATATTAAAAACGCAAAACACACCTGATGCGAATTCTTTGCTCTTCATTTTCTATAAGCAGAGTTAACAGACCCTGTTGTATTTTCTTGTAATTTATTAAAAGAAGGTACACCGCCATCTTGTGCCGACTAAACTGACTTGAACGCACCTGACGTCGTGATTACGATTTGTCAACTCGTAAATACCAACGTCCCAGGAGGACTTGAACGCAGCATAGGATGGAAGAATGCTGTTTTTGTAACATGGGAAATATGATTTTCAAAAGACAAGTTGCTATCTAATATAATAACATGTTTCGTAGCTTGGCAATGTTTCTAAGATGGAAGAATGCTGTTTTTGTAACATGGGAAATATGATTTTCAAAAGACAAGTTGCTATCTAATATAACACACAGATTTTTGACTGTAGAGCAATGGTCGCCAACCCGTCGATTGCGATTGACTGGTAGATCTTTATCACTGTCCCAGAAGATCCCGAAAAAAAACAGTAAAATAAGTACAAAAATGCATTACATTTATGGGGTTATATTACAGTAATATGTATTGTTTTGTTGTGCTTTCAAGACCAGCTGGTACTTCAAGTGAGTCTTCAGAACAGTAACACCAAAAATACAAATTCATTTGGTATTTAAGGAAGGTTTCTGTTTATACATATATATTTCTGTATGTATATATAAATTATATATTTATATATGTTGTTAAACTTCAAATATGACACAAAAAATGCTTTGAAAATAAAATGACATTGCAAAATGTCATTAGTAAATAATAATAATAATAATAAATGTAAGCAGTAAATTATAAATAATATATTATATAGACATAGACATACAAAGTAATATATATTATTAGAATATATTATTATATAGCATCATTTATATATATGTGTGTGTGTGTGTGTGTGTGTGTGTGTGTGTGTGTGTGTGTGTGTTGTTCTAAATTAAATATAACATTTTACTACTTGTTTACAAAAAAATTAAACATTATGCTTCTTTGCTTTATATTTATTTTGTTTATTTCACTAAATAATTATATTACCAAAGCCAAACAATTTATCCTGACTACATAAAAAATAATAATAATTAAGTGATCAAACTGAGCTTTGCTATGCACAAACAAATGTATAGCTTTATATTGTTGCTGTTACAATTAACTAATTTGGGACTTTTTTATTATTCATTTTATTTATTCCTCTACCAAAATTGTGGGACAGATTTATGAGACAAAGTAAATGGAGCATCTGAGAAATTAAAGTGTAATTGTTTTTAGTCCAGTTCAGAGTTAGTTAACTGACACTAAAACCATAAAAAAAAGTTACTTGAAATAAAATAAACAGGAACTGAAATAAATAAATTAAAAAATATATATATTTAATGTAATAAATAAAATATATTTTTTAATCAACTTTATTTCAGATCGTTTCCGAGGCAACATTTCTCGTTTTAATTTAGTTGATCTTGATGTACTAAAAAAAACTAATATTGAAATTGAAATAAAATTAATAAAAACTATACAGACATATTTCAAAATAAATGAATGAATAAACAAATAAAAATGACAAAATGCACAACAATCTAAGATTCAAATGAAAACAGAAAAATAAAACCAAATTCAAAATATTAATAAAACCTAGTGCTGTCAAACGATTAATCGCATCCAAAATTAAGTTTTTGTTTACATAATATATGTGTGTGTACTGTGTATATGCATTATGTATATATAGATGCACACACATACAGCATATATTTTGGAAATATTTACATGCAT
>NW_015557105.1:606278-609241 GCF_001515605.1 Sinocyclocheilus anshuiensis | reverse complement strand
CTGACTTATTTACAAAAAATGAACACTTCATGCACATTTTTGCAGTTTTAAATTAATTCGAGCAATAAATTATATATAATTGTACAAAATAATCAACAAAATTCTATATAATTCTGTATAAAATACATTATTATATAAAATAATTATTATGCGTGAAATATATATAATTGTGTGGGAGTTTATGTGTGTATATAAATGAACCATTATAGCTTTTTCTTTAGATTTATTGAAAGGTTAGAACATTAAACTAAGAAACCTTTTGTGGTGTTCAGGTGAAAGTTTGTTCATAGCTCATTCTCTATATAATTGTATTTTTTACTCATTCACAGGCAAGTTGAATTTGCCGAGAAAAGTAAGTATTCGTTTGTTTGCACTCTTCTAATTGTGTTGTGATGAAGCAATTGCTTAATGTAGACGACACACTTCATCATAACCGTCCATCTGACAGATCGAGCCCGAGTCACGAAGGGTCTTCCTGATGTGGTGGCAATAATGGAGAATAAGGTACGAGCATCCATCACTGCTGTGAACTCATTCAGCTCACATCAGAACCAGGCACTGAACTGTGCTCTTTCTCTTTAGTCTCTCTGTCTGACGTGTTTTGCCGACGGCAATCCTGTGCCGGAAATGTTCTGGCTGAAGAACGACAGAGAAGTCACCTCCACCGGCCAGTATAACATTAAAAACAAGAATAAATCCTCCACTCTCACTATAAACCACGGGACCATGGAGGACTCGGGCAACTATAGCATCAATAAACACGGATCGCAGACGGTCCTCGTGACCGTCAGTGCGTATAAACGTGGAGAAAAGCCTCGAGCAGATGCAGTGCAAATGTAACTGTAAGTGCCACAGTGATAGAGTAAAGTTATATTGTGCCGCATCAATGATGGTGAATCTATTTTTATTAAAATCAACAATGGTTTGGCCTCATTTACATGGTGTGTGTTCATTTTGGAGCCTGTATGACGGCACCTGCCCAACCGTCAGGACTTGTACAACTCCAGAGTAGTGCTGGGCGGTATACCGGTTTTATTTTGGATGCGATTAATCGTTTGACAGCACTAATAAAAACTATAATAATATCTCAATGATACTTTACTAAAGCAACACTGGTTCAGTTATTCTTTTCTTTCTGGTTTTTGATTTACAGTCACATTCGGTGTCTGTTTTCTCTTTGATTGTTTCATTTTCTCGCTGTGACAGAGACAAGAGAATTGGCCTGGAGGAGCGGACGAAGCCGGGCAGCAGCATGCAGAAGGTTTGGATTGAGATATTCAGCCCCACAGAAAAGGATAAAGGGAAGTACACCCTGGAGATGTTCGACGGCCAGGAAACACACGAGCGCTCTCTGGATCTGTCTGGACAAGGTAGAGCGGACTCGAGCAGGAGAATCAATCACCTCAACACTAACACGGCTCTTTCTTCTCTGCAGCGTTCGCAGATGCTTTGCTGGAGCACCAGACACTGAAGTAAGTCAAGATTCAAATTTGACCTCTGACCCGCTAAACTCCAACCTCTTTGGTTACCGTTGCTAACTTAGACAAGCCTTACAAAAGATTCTATAGAAACGAATAGAGATGGCTGTGAACAGTGTGATATATATATATATATATATATATATATGAAATTATCCCTATGGAATATTCATATTTATGTAACATACTGCTATTTTTTAATATTACTTATAGTTAACACACTGTAACAATACACTATATTTAATATCCTAGATTTATTATTATTTATAGTTGTATACTTACATAGCTATAAATAATAATAAATCTAGGATATTAAATATAGTGTCACAGATATAACTATTTACAAAACATTAATTGAAAATAAAATGCTCACACTATGTTTGTTTTTTGCTATATTAAAATAATATAAACAGCATATTGTATGTAGCATATATAATTGTATAAAATAATATACATTATATATCATATAAATGATATGAAAATATAATATAAAAAATATTATGGTTCAGTTGGAAGATTTCTCCAGTGCTGTCCCGCAAACGCGAGGTCTGACCTTCCCGGAGAAGTGTCGCCTCTCTCGGCGTCTGTTCTGTGCAGTGAGCACCAGAGAAGAAGCGCATTCAGACTCGTCAATAAATGAGTACAAAACAGCGTTTCCATGCAATATCACATGCACTTTTTAGTTTATAGAAACGAATAGAGATGGCTGTGAACAGTGTGATATATATATATATATATATATATATATGAAATTATCCCTATGGAATATTCATATTTATGTAACATACTGCTATTTTTTAATATTACTTATAGTTAACACACTGTAACAATACACTATATTTAATATCCTAGATTTATTATTATTTATAGTTGTATACTTACATAGCTATAAATAATAATAAATCTAGGATATTAAATATAGTGTCACAGATATAACTATTTACAAAACATTAATTGAAAATAAAATGCTCACACTATGTTTGTTTTTTGCTATATTAAAATAATATAAACAGCATATTGTATGTAGCATATATAAAAAAAAATACCGTCATGTACCGTGAAACCGGTATAGTTTTGAAAAATACCGTGATATAGATTTTTGGTCATATACTGCCCAGCACTACTCCAGAGTGAATAAACGGGCAGGTAACAGACCCCTCTCACCCCGGACACAACCTGTTTGCAGTTCTCAAAATAAATATAAAATTATATTTAAAATAATAATAATCAAATATGTGTGTATTCATTAATTAAACAAAATTAAATAAAATATCATTAAAAATAACATTTATTAACTACTTAGTTATTTACAAAAATGAATTGAACATAAAATGACATGGCAAAGCACTTTATGCATGTTTTTGCTTTTTTTAATAAAAAATAGAAAAAATAGTAAAGTAATTGTATAAAATAATAGATATTATATTTAAAACGAATTATTATATAGTATAATTATTCTATTTAAAATATATGTGATTGTGTTTT
>NW_015557105.1:593564-606117 GCF_001515605.1 Sinocyclocheilus anshuiensis | reverse complement strand
TATTCACTCATCATGACAGTAAAATAGGGCATTCTAAGTCAATATACTGCAGTATTTCCTCTCTCAATCAGTAGAAAATATGGTTAACACCCGGTCATGCATGAAAAAAAAAATACCGTCATGTACCGTGAAACCGGTATAGTTTTGAAAAATACCGTGATATAGATTTTTGGTCATATACTGCCCAGCACTACTCCAGAGTGAATAAACGGGCAGGTAACAGACCCCTCTCACCCCGGACACAACCTGTTTGCAGTTCTCCCTTCAGGCAGACGCTACAGATCTCTGTGCACTAGAACATCTAGGCATAAAAACAGTTTTTTTCCCCCATGCCATCTCCAGCTTAAACAGCTAACACATGAATCATTACCTGCGTTCTGTAATTCATTTCCGTAATTCATTCTACATCCTTAATTATTGCCTCTTTCTCAAGTATTACGTAAATACATATGCATATCTCTTTATTTATACAGCTGTATATAGAGTAAATAATGCACAAATCTGTACATAAATCTACTGTTCCATTCATACACATTATTATTATTTATTGTTAAGTCTTAATATTTACATTTTTTTCTGTTCTCATGTCAGATATGTATGTATGTATGTACCAGGAGCACCTTAAAAAAACACAACAAATTCCTTGTGTGTTTGCGCACACCTGGTGAATAAAGCTGATTCTGATTATGATTCTGGAATTGTTGTTTCTGGCTAAAATACTGTTTTAGTCCATAATCCATAATAACGCTTCCTCTAGTGAAAAAGTCCATCTGCTGTCGTCTCTCACATCAAAATCCAGCCACATATTTGTTTCGAGCTGTTTTGACTGTAAACGCTGCTTGATCTGTGCAGATTTCTCTCCTGATTCAGACCAGACCACTTTTTCACTGGAGGAAGCGTTATTATGGGTTATGGACTTTAGTTAAAAATGTCTTAATGCTGGATTTGTTTCAGCTTTTGTCTTCTCCAGATGTTAACTGATGGACTGGAGTGCTGTGAATTACTTGGATTATTGTGATGTTTTTATCAGCTGTTTGGACTCTCATTCTGACGGCACCCATTCACTGCAGAGCATCCAAGTGATGCAATGCTACATTTCTCCAAATCTGATGAAGAAACAAACTCGTCTACATCTCCGATGGCCTGAGGGTGAGGACATTTACAGCTACTTTTCATTTTTGGGTGAACTATTCCTTTATTGGTGCTGTAGAAGGCAATGTCCTAAAGGTCAGTGTCCTGAAAGCCTGAAGACTGAGTTGATTTGATTTGTGATTTATCTTGTGCTACTTACAGAATAACGTGCAAATGAAACCGTTTCCACTCTCTTTTTTCATTTTTAGCTAAATTTGAGCATCAGGGAATGCAAGTGTGCAGCGAACTTTGATTAAATAGACTGTGAACACACTTTCCAGCTGCATTATAATAGGTTCACGATTGATTTTTATGCTTGTACATGGATGGATGGGTGTTTTATCTGCTGATATTTCATAATAGAGAGATCGAGGCCCGTTTAAAATATCATTATGCAACCCGAGGGTGATTCTTTTGAACAGATAGAAAGCAAACTCCACAGTCCACAGGGTCATTCGCCCCTCGTGTGTTTAAACAGGATAGTACTTCAGCGGGTTTCTTTTGCAAAACATAGCGAGAAAAGGATCTTGACCAGGATTTGGCAACCTTTTAGACATGAAGTGCCATATTTATTTTTTCTTGTTCGTTTTCCACATCACTCCCAGAATGTAGAATGCTAAACTCTGCATGCAGCATGAATAAATCGTGCACATTGTGTCTTGTGCATTATTTGCATATGTGTTGTCATGTTTGTTTTTGTTGATAACACAGTGCATCTCCTCTTTTAACTTCGTAGTTTTGAGCGTCATTTAAGCAATGTCAGATTAAAAATATCAATGCATTTTATATATATATATATATATATATATATATATCTGTGTGTGTGTGTGTGTGTTATTATTATTTTTTAGTAGTTTATTTAGTGCAGTTCATTCCTTTTTTAGAGCATTTGGAAACTCATACATGCTCACAAACCCCATCATCCATCCCTTGTGTGTTCATTTATGAATTCATGAAATAGTTTGGTTAATCTGATTATGCATTCAGCTATTAATTAAGTGTTGTGCTTTCAGCAACATTGAACATGTTTAAATCCATCTCACAGAATCACCCACTAAATCAGTTTCATCCAGTAAGATATTTTAACGTTTTTGAAAGACGTCTCTTCTGTTCACCAAGGTTGCATTTATTTGATCAAACATACAGTAAATTTTTTTTTAATATTTTTGCCATTTAAAATAACTGTCTGAGTATCAGTTAAACTTGATTGCTGTGATGCGCAGCTGTATTTTCAGCATCATTACTCCAGTCTTCAGTGTCACATGATCTTCAGAAATCATTCTAATATGCTGATTTGCTGCTCAAGAAACATTTCTGATTATTACCAATGTTGAAAACAGTTGTGCTACCCGATATTTTTGTGAAAACTGATGCATTTTATTTTTGAAAGATTCTTTGATGAATAGAAAGTTCAACAGAACAGCATTTAGTTGAAATAGAAATCTTTTGTGACATTATAAATTACTTTACTGTCACTTTTTATCAATTTAATGCATCCTTGAGGAATAATAAAAATGAATAAAAACAAAGTCTCTGACTTCACTGAACATCACAGATTTCTAATTCTATTTAAGATTCAATAGATGAATGGATGCAAGTCAAATGCTCTTTTTAAAAGAAAAGATTGGATGCCCTAATCAGCTGCAGAGAGGCATGAGCCCACAAATGATGTTAGCGAACTCTGGGTTGTTCAACCAGCAGGGAAACTGCCAGAACGTGAATGATTAAACCCATAGTGAGTAGAAGTACTGGTCTGGGATGAACGACTCCTCACATTGTGTTGAGCTCTTGCCAGCGGTCAGATCAGCAGCAGACATGGCCTTCAGCGGGACGTGGCAGGTTTACGTGCAGGACAACTACGAGGAGTTTCTGAGAGCCATCTGTGAGTTTCTGTGAAATGATCACGGTTGCATTTCCAAAAGCATTGTATATTTTTATGCATGCAGTGCTTTTGGGAAATAAACTGTGAGACATCTGAAATCATTTAATTTGAATTCCCTGCCATGATTGTAGGTCGCTCACTCACTATCTTTGTGCTTCTGTTCCTTTCAGCTCTGCCAGAAGATGTCATTAAAATGGCCAAGGATGTTAAACCAGTGACTGAAATCCAACAAAACGGCAACGACTTCACCATCACATCCAAAACCCCTGGAAGAACCGTCACAAACTCCTTCACCATCAGCAAGGAAGCTGAAATCACCACCATGGACGGCAAGAAGCTCAAGGTAGAATATGTTTGCATTTTTTTTTAAGATGTTGAACTGTTCAAGAAGAGCTTGAAGGGGGGCAGTTTTAATTCTGACTATTGTCAGTGGAAATCAAACGTCATATCAAAAGATGTATATATATAATGAGTCAGTGCACGTCTAAGAGAAATATTCTTCAGAAGTTAAATAGAACACTTAAAAAAATCCCCTTCAGCTTGTTCAGCAGTTCACAATATGGCATGGCTGCAAAGATATGGATGAACAGGTAATCAAACACTGCATAAAAAAAGTATATATATATATATATATATATGATCATATTTATAATTTTTATATTATAAATTCTTTATAATATTTTAGAATATTACATGCTAATAAAATTATCAATAATATGTGAATATATGAATATGAATAATTATGAATAAATTACATGCAAGATATATTATGAATAATATTTTCTGCCGGACGATGCTGATATTCTCTTGTGTTTCAGTGCATTGTCAAGCTGGAGGGAGGGAAGCTGGTCTGTCAGACGGATCGATTCTCTCACATCCAGGAGATCAAGGCAGGAGAGATGGTGGAGGTTTGCACTGATGATGATCTGCACGTTGCTCATCAGAGCTCACAACTGTCTAGATCTGTAAAATATGAACATTTGCCATTTTCTCGTTCCAGACCCTGACGGTAGGAGGAACCACCATGATCAGGAGGAGCAAGAAGATGTGAAGAGTGTGATCACCACTGGCTATTTAAATAAAGCTCTGATTTATCATACTAGTGTGTGTTTGTTGTGATTTGGTACATTGCATTATTCGCTCAAACAATAAATAAACTAACATTTCCATCAAATTTGCTGCAATATGAACAGAAATGTAAACCGTAACATACAGAAATACCAAACCATTAGGCCAGCATGTACTGTAATTAATAAATTATATGAAATTAACATATAAAACACACATAACATGTAAAATATTTTTGTCATGAGAAATCAGTCCAACCTTTCTGGTAGAATGAAAAGTTTTCAAATTGTAAGTTTAAAAATGTTTTCAATATTAAAATATAAAAAGATAAATAAATAAAATATAAAATAAATTTCAGTGATGAATCATTCATAATAAGATGAGTAACATGAATTTTAAAACGGATGATTTATGGATCATAGCCTATACAGGTGCATCTCAATAAATTAGATTGTCGTGGAAAAGTTCTGAGATAGTGAATTGGTGGGTTTTTGTTAAATGTGAGCCAAAATCATCACAATTAAAAGAACCAAAGACTTAAACTACTTCAGTCTGTGTGCATTGAATTTATTTAATACACGAGTTTCACAATTTGAGTTGAATTACTGAAATAAATGAACTTTTCCACGACATTCTAATTTATTGAGATGCACCTGTATGTTGCTCTCCATGAATAAATGTTTATTTGTTTTAATACAGATATTCATTAAGATAAACAGAAAAATATAAATAAAATCAAAAGATATAAATATAAAGAAATAAACCTAAAAAAAATAGGAAAAACGCTAAACACATTCTACAGCTTTTTTTATTTTTCAGACTCCGTAATGTTTTTAGATATTATTGAACTTCTGCATTCAGTACTTTAAAGGCGTATTTCCGTAAATATTTAACTTTTTTTTTAAAGACCATATTAGGTATGATTTGGTAATAACGTGTTTTCTGAGTCTTAATGCGTTTTTTTAATCATTTTTATAAAATATCAAAATGTGCCATTTTTATATTCTGCAATAAATATAGGCCTATATCAAATAAAAAAGTAAAAACAATTATGCAAACACAAATCTTTGTCTCGGCGGTGACGTCATGGCGCGCATGCGCGTGACGTCAGTGCGTGACCCGCGCGCTGTGTACGTGAGAACGTTGATCAGGACTGCGGCCTGCTCGAGCGGCGTGTCTCTCGGTGTCTCTCAGTGCGTTTGAGGAGCTAAAGGTTGCTGGTTTTATCATGGCGAGATACATGAGACCTCCGAACACGTCTCTGTTCATCAGAAACATCTCCGATGACAGCAGGTTAGTGCGCTTAGTGAGTAACGTTACTAGTTAGTGCAGCGGTCTGCGTCGGCCGCGTCTGCGTCGCTAAAATCTAGTCAGAAATCTGTCGTGTGCATTAATATACATCACAGTTCGACGCTTATCTAAAGCTAAATTCATAAACCAGCGTACTAGTGAGCGGGTTTAGTCTATTTTGCGTTAGGGTAACATACTTCCTACTAGTTACTAGAGTTAAGATGGATTAAATGGTAAATAAATACGTTTATCTCATGTAGAATGTATTTAGTCTAATATTTGCAGCAGGATTGGGTTTCTTCCTATTGTGGCTGGTATTAGCTGCATGAATATTAATGAGGAACACTGCATACATAATGAGAGACATTCCAGACTCAGATTTCAGTCTCAATATCTTCACAGATTACTGTATCTTTAACCCAGCGTTAGCCTGAAATGCTTCAACTGATCGATTCTTGTCGAAAGTGCTGAAGATTTTCTTGCATGTAACAGTTTTTTTGGTTTGTTTATAATGTCTGCTCAAACTTTGAGCCTGTATATGTTTCCCGAAATATCTCTTAATAAGATCTACCACTTATACTGTATAGCAAATATACCAGAAATTATGTTTCGACGAAAGTAAACTGGTTTGGATTTTTTTCTGTTCGTTTTCTCCATACGGGAAAAAAAATCATATACTATGATATAGAAATATATATATGTGTATATATACATACACACATATACATACATTTTACAATTGAAAATACATTTTTAATAATAATCAAATAAATTTATAATTTGTTTATTAGTCCTTTTTGTGTTTTAGGAATTTTTAGTGTTTTTGTAATTTATTTAAAAAAAAATATGTATGTTAAAATATTACCGTTTAATTTATAATAAAATTATATTTAGGTTTAATTTATTTTGGGAATGTATTTAATAATTTTGTATGAATTTAGAAATGTAATTTTTGGATTTATTTGATTTATTTATGGAGTTTTTTTCACATTTAAAATGTAAAATTTAGTTTTATTTATTTCCAGTTAGTAGCTTCTAGTGTTTATTGGTATTTTATCATTTATTTTTTTATCACTTGTTTATTAAGCTTTTATTTTTATATTTTAGTTATTTTTTTAGTGTGTTTATTATGCTTTTGTCATGAGTATTTATTTAAATATTAATATTTTTGTTTTATTTATTTTTATGCTTTTGATTTTGTTTTAATTTCATCTTTGGTTTCAATAATTTCCAGTTAGTTTTATACAATAAATACATTATATTGCTTCTAGTGTTTCTTCATGTATTATTATAATTTGTTTATTAATGTTTTATTTTTGTTTTCACTTTTATTTTATTTTTTAGTAATTTTGTGTGGATTTTAATTATTATTTTAAAATATTACTATTTAAGTTTTATTTATTTATTTTTATTTCAATGTTGGGTTTTATTTATTTCCAGTTACCAATTTTCAATGCTTCAACTTAAACTAAATGAGAATTATGAGTGTTGCCTAAATCCGAAGGATGGGTGAGTCTCTTCGGGATTATGGGTAGTTTAATTCTTCATGAATTTGGGAAGCAAGCATGATTTTGTCCACACTGCCTTGTGGCTTGAGAGCTTCCATCACGTGATTTTCCTCCAAGCACTCCTGGGAAAAGCTCTCAGAGAGACAAATGAATGTCCTGTGATTTCATGGTACTTTAGGCCAGAGGATTTGCGTCGTGAGTTTGGTCGTTACGGACCTATAGTAGATGTCTACGTTCCTGTTGACTTCTATTCACGGCGACCAAGAGGATTTGCATACGTACAATATCCTTTGTAGGCAAATGTGTACAAGAAAGAACATATTGTGAACTTTTAAAGGGATGTTTCATCCAAAAAAATCTGACTTTTCCTTTTGTTGAAGCCAAAAAGAGATATTGAGCCGAATGTCCAAGCTGCTCTTTTCCAGATAATGGAAGTGAATGGGGACTGGAGCTGTAGGTAGTTCCCCCATGTGACTTATTCGCTTTACTGCCATATTTATCCTTCAGAAGACGTGGAATATGGCGCACAAGTCACATAGACTTATTTTTATGGTGCTTTAGTCTTTTTTTAGAGCTCTTCAGCTCCAGTCCCCATTCACTTCCATTGTAATCGGACGAAAACGGTTGTGATTTTTTTTTTTGGGTGTAAAGTCTCTTTAAAGCTTGATTGGCCGTGGACGTGTCCGATGTTTGTCTCCTAACCTTATATTTCCTCTGTTGTCTCAGAAAATGTAAAGACATACAGTTCTGGAGACCTTCCCTACAAAGAGTATTTAAAAGGGCTCTCACCTGTGACAACGAATTACATTTTAATTAGGGCTGCAAAATGATTAATCGCGATTAATCGCATTCAAAATAAGTTTGCTTACATACTATATGTGTGTGTACTGTGTATATTTATGTATATATAAATACACACACATACTTGTATATATTAAGGAAAATATGTTAGATTTATATATAAAATATATATATGCATACACGTATGTTTTAAAAATATATACATGTGTGTATTTATATATACATAGTAAATATGCACAGCACACACATGTAGTATGTAAACAAACTTTTATTTTGAATGTGATTTATCATTTTGCAGCCCTAATAAAAATAATATTTGTTTAATTTTTTTTTTTTTTAATTTTAGCTTTAAAAGACTAAAGGTTATTGGGCACAGACATCCCCAAGTCCTTCTCGGAGGCGGTTAAAGACAATAAAGGTCAAGCTGAAGGTCAAAGGTCAAGCATGTTAAAGGTAACCCGTTTTAATGCTGTATCCTACCATTACAGAGCACATGATTTCTGAACGTAATCAAAGGCAGTTTTACAATCCATCATTTCTGTCCCTTTGATTCGCTCCTGTCCACTTCAACGTTTATGGGTTTTTCTTTAACTACAGGAACTTGTTCATTTTAACTTAGTGTTTTTACTGTTAATATTTAGCTTTACTTAATTTTTATTTCAATGTAGTTTTTATTTATGTCCAGTTAGTAATTTTAGTGTTTATTAATATTTGATAAATTATTAAACAATTTGTTTATTAAGCTTTTATTTATATATTTTTTGTTTTTGTAATTTAGTTGTGCTTTTGTCATTTTTTATTATTATTTTTAAATATTTATTTTAGTGTTTATTAATATTTTTGTATTGTTTTTAGTAATTTTGTCATTTTTATTTTAGTTATTTAATTTAGTATAAATTTATTTTATTAAGTTCAGTGCTTCTAGTATTAATATTTTATCAATTAGTAAATCATTCTTTAATTTGTTTAAGCTTTTATTTTTATACTTTCAGTTTTAGTATTTTAGTAATTTAGTTGTGCTTTTGTCATTATTATTTAAATATTATTTTAAATATATTTATTTCTATTAAAAATTGCTTAATGTTTAATGTCAGTTTTGGCTTTTATTTATTTCAAATTTTTAATATTTATATTAATTTAAGAAATTTTGTGGTTCTGACATTTCTATTATTATTTTAATTTTATTTATTTTAGTATTCATTTTTGTTATTTTTTTATTTTAGTGCTTCTAGTGTTTATTCATATTTTATACATTATTTTTTATAATGCTATAAAATATCTTAAATTATTTGTTATAATTTAAGGTTTTATTTTGCATATTTCTATAAAACATACACAAAAATAATAGTAATGAATAAAATTAATACACACAAATAATATTTTCACATCTTTTTTGCATCATTGGATTGGAAATGATAACATTAAAATATTCTTTTCATTTTGTTCTTGATTTGTTCACACAAAAGTGCCTGAAGTTGAAGAAACACCCTTAAAAATACACTTAGGAAATTTTGTGAGTTTCTTTCATGATTTGAGAGTAATTTCATCAAACACCTTCCCCCTGTTGCCGTTTATCACAATTAATTCAGATGATCATTTGTGTTTTGCTTTATGACCTGTAATGTTTTTGGTGAATATTGAGATGGTGAGTTCAGTTTCTGTCATATGAGTGTTCATCGCTGTGTGTCAGACTGGTAAAAATGCAAAGCCTTAACCGCATCAGCATGTTCGAGGACGTTCGTGACGCGGAGGATGCGCTGCATAACCTGGATAGGAAGTGGATCTGTGGACGGCAGATCGAGATTCAGTTCGCTCAAGGAGACAGGAAGAGTATGACGCTGGTTTTCTGCACGCCAAAAATTAATATAAAGTTTTTGAACTGCAAAAATGTGAATTCTCTAGTATAAATGCATTTAAATATTTATTTTTAAATCAATTTTTTTTATATTATTTAAAAAAAGAATGAAATCTGGCTAAATTGCATGCATTTGTCTTTGTCGTTTGTGTTGTCACGTGCAGCTCCCGGTCAGATGAAATCCAAAGAGAAGCGCTCTCCTCGCAGCGACTCGCGGTATGATGACTACGAGCGCGACGGCCGGCGCAGACGCTCACGCAGCCGCAGTTACGGCAGAAGCAGATCTCGCAGTCCTTCATACGAACGCCGCGCGCGCAGATCAGGAAGCCCCAGAGAGTGAGAACAAACACATACTGAACTGGGCCCGTATTCACAAAACATCTTAAAGCTAAAAGCAGCTCATAACTCGCCGATTTAGGAGAAAATCTTACAAATAATGGGTGTGTCAACTGAAAGAAACTTGCACTGACTGATCTTAAAATATATCAGTGCCTTTGTTTTGTCTCAAGATGCACACCAGTAATGTTTTTTCCAAAGCACGTTTATAAAAATTACTTAAATGTCCTAATTGAACTATTGCTTAATCCTGGCTTAGTCTGAGCCCTGTCTGTGAAACCGGGCCTAAGAGTATTTCACAAAGCATTTTAGCTCTAAAACTAGCTCCTAAATCTGTGAAAGGTTAGCAGTAGTGAAGAGGATTGCATCCAGTTTGGTTTTCTTTTAAGTTTGCATGTCTTCCTATCAGCCATGATTATTCCACTCTGTTAATTAAAAGGCTGTTTATATGCATATTCACTAATTGTTTATGTGAAGCACACACGTAAGAGGCTGACAGTTAGCTGAACATATACTTGTTTAATTAGTGACTCTTAGCCTGCATTTTAAAATCTTTATTTGAATGTTGCAATTAACATTTTTATTTTTAAACCTTTATTTGAATATGGCAACTTAAAATCGAAGTAAGTGAATTTAATTCAAATCTCATAAAGGGTTCATCCAGAAATGAAAAGTTTTATTTACTCACCCTCGTTTCAAACCCATAAGACCTTCGTTCATCTTCGGAACACAAATTAAGATATTTTTGATGGAATCTGAGAGCTCTCTGACCCTCCCATAGACAGCAAAACAACTGTATTGTTCCCAAGTCCAGAGACGTAGCAAGGAGATCTGTAAAATAATCCATGTGACATCAGGGGTTCAACCGTAATTATACGAAGCTACGAGAATACTTTTTGTGCGGAAAAGAAAAAAAAAACTACTTTATTCAACAATTCGTCTCCTCCTCATCACCCTGGTGCCATCAGTGTCAGCTGGATGTAAACAACGTATGCTGTTCTGTGTCAGCTGTGAATTGTTGAATAAAGTCTATTTTTTCTTTTTCTTTTGCGCACAAAAAGTATTCTCGTAGCTTCGTAAAATTACGGTTGAACCACTGATGTCACATGGATTATTTTACCGATGCCCTTGCTATGTTTCTGGACTTGGGAACATTGCAGTTGTGTTGCTGTCTATGGGAGGGTCAGAGAGCTCTCAGATTCCATCAAAAATATCTTAATTTGTGTTCCGAAGATGAACGGATTACGGGTTTGAAACGACATGAGGGTGAGTCATTAATGACAGAATTTTCATTTTTGGGTGAACTATCCCTTTAAGTCTAATCTCTATTCCTTAGTAAAAGTTTGTCTCGGCAGCTTTGTGAATAGGTTTGAAGAGAAAACTCTTAGCTAAAAACTTTTACTGCTATTTAGGAGAACTCTTAGTAGTAAGATAAAATGTTTTGTGAATTGTTTTTTTTTGTTTTTTTTGCCCAGATTTCAAATCAGTCTAACATACAGACAGAAAAAGTGGATTATATTCTATTAGAATTGTTCAGTAGAAAATCTATATTGTAACACTTTACAGTAAGGTCCTATTACGTCATGTGTTGTTGCATTAGCATTAACTGATAATGAGCAATGCAAAAATATTTTTTCCAAAAAAAAACATAATTGAACTTATTTTAAACTTTATTTTTATTGCACTGCACAAAGTTATGTATTATAATATATACAATTATAATTATTATAATAATTTTAAAAATGGCTGTTAATCCTTATTTTGCTTCACATTTGCATTTTCTCTAACATATCCATAAACCACCCTCATCAAAGTTAAATAGGCTTTTTTATTTATACTTTTTTTCACTTATGAATTTTTAATTTTACAATTCATTTTAAAACTTATTTTTTTTATCAAATTTGTAACTTTTTTTGAACTGCACAAACTAAAATATATTATATATAATAGGGATGCACGATATTATCGGACCAATATCGGAATCGGCCGATAATGGCTTTAAATGTAAATATCGGCATCGGTGAAAAAGTATACCGATATGTCTTGCCGATAAGAGAGGAATACATTAACTCACATGTGCTCAGGGTGTGCTAGCGATTAGATCACATCAGCAGTGTGACTCATTCTTAAAGCAAAGTTTTGCCTGAATAGTGATTAGATTCACTGTTTTGGATCGCTGCATTTAAACTGAGAAAGCACGTACAGAATGATGCTTTTTTCTTTGTGTGATGGAGTAAACCGTAATAGCACGTGCAGCGGCAGCCTCCCCCGGGTCCTAAAGCCCGCTTAGTAAGGAGTTTTAATTCCGTAGGGGGTGCTGTTGGCCTACTTCTAATAAAATGAAAGCAAAATCCACAAATAATATTTAGCCTTACTGATTAAATAAACCAGTAATTGATGCCATAAAATCATGAGTATGTTTTGATTTAAAGGTCAGAAGCTATAGCTTACATGAACAAAAAAAAAAACATGACACTTAAATTAAATAATTTTATGTATACTGATTTATTCATTAATATGTAATGTTATTTTTTAAACAAATTATAAGCTCTAAAAGATTTTCAGAATTTTTACAGCTCTTTTGCTTTAGACCATTTACAAATGTTAAATCATAAAATAAAATGTTATGGTTAACACTGCATCTTTCTGGGAAAAAAAAAAAAAAGCAGTGATTATTATATA
>NW_015557105.1:589457-592754 GCF_001515605.1 Sinocyclocheilus anshuiensis | reverse complement strand
CGTTCAAAATGTTTTGTTTTACAGTTATTATTATTTAATTATAAATAAAATGTACGTATGACATTTTTATTTTAAACTTTATAAACCAAACTTATTTTTATTGAACTTCATTTTTTTTTATGTAGTGGCTGACACGTTACCCCACCATCCCCAAAACATTGCTTTTTAAACCACTGTTTGTTTCACTTTGCTGATGTATTGCATGTTTTTGAACAGCTCTCGTTCGCACGGCAGACACCGGAGGAGCAGAAGTCGGGAGAATGACAGGTAAAATTCACAGTTTAATTGTAAATTAAATAATTTAATATATAGAGATTTGAGTAATATGTAATATATTTTTTTCAAATGGATTATGAAAACTTAAATATAAAGATTTTTAGAATTTTTACAGCTCTTTTGCTTTAGACCATCTATTAATGTTAAATCCACAAATAAAATGTTAAGGTTTCAACTGCATCCGTCTCAGAAAAAAAAAGCCCAGCAGAGGTTGATTTTATTAGTTATTTTTAAAGCTTTCAATGTACTCTCATTTTAATAAATTTTATTACTTCTAACAAACAAGTTTTTGCTCAAAACTAACCAAGATTAAAAATAATTTATTTATAATTTCTGCACAGGAGAGACTTGGTGTTGTTTCAAAACAAAGGAAAATATAAATGTGACCCTGGAGCACAAAAGCAGACTTAAGTCGCTGGGGTATATTTGTAGCAATAGCCAACAATACATTGAGAGTCATAATTATTGTTTTTTCTTTTATTCCAAAAATCATGTTCCATGAAGATATTTTGTAAATTTCCTACCGTAAATATAACAATTTTTTTTGATTAGTAATATGCATTGCTAAGGATTTCATTTGGACAAATTTAAAGTTTCTTTTTTTTGTTTTTTTTTGTTACCTTGTAAGGCTTTGTCTTTATAATAGGGAAATTAGTTTGGCTGTACTGCTCAGACAACTTCATGATAAAACAAGAATCGTGATTAAATCGTGAATCGTGATCTTTAAAAAAATAAATCTTAAGATATTTTTTCCATATCGCCCACCGCTAGCATATGGGATATCTATGGAAGCCCGTTTCCACCACTAAATAAAAAAATAAAACAAAGCAATTGCGACTTTTTATCTTGCAATTCTGACTTTATAACTCGCAATTGTGAGAAAAAAAAAAGTCAGAATTGTGAGATATAAACTCGCAATTGCGAGGAAAAAAACTCAGAATTGCGACTATATCTCTTTATATATCGCAATTCTGACTTTATAACTCGCAATTTTGACTTTAACTCGCAATTGTGCGTTATAAAGTCAGAATTGCAAGATATGAACTCGCAATTCTGAGAAAAAAAGTTAAAATTGTGAAATAAAAAGTCGCAATTGTTTTTTTTTATTCAGTGGCGAAAACGGGCTTCCATAGATATCGGCAAAAATCTAATATGGTGCATCCCTAGTTTATTGCACTCAGATTAAAATTCGTGGTGCTAAAACAATAATGCATTAAGCTCAGCAGCACAGATGATTTTTCACATTAGAAACAATCAGTAAATCAAATGTTATGTGCTCAGACACAGGTCACGTTATCACGGCCGCAGACGCCACCGATCAGCCTCGCGTTCTCCGTCACGCGACTCCAAATACAAGTCCAAGAGCCGGCACTCTCGCTCCCGGTCCAGATCGGCCAGTCCTCCGGCGGAAGTGCTGCAGGCGCAGACCGGATCCCGTGAGGAAGAGCCCCGCGTCCGCTCGGCCTCCCGCTCGCCGTCCCGCTCGCGCTCCAGATCCTGGGCCGGACGCAAGTCTGAAGGCCGCTAGCCATCGCTCTGCTTTTAAATACTGTATCGTGCAGCTTTTCATCCAATCTTTGTGTTTAATCATGACGGCGCAGCAGCTTCTGCTTGTTCTCGTTCTTATTGGATCCCAAACAAACGATGCAACTTGCTTGAAAGTTGATGTTGTCAAGGCAGTTCGTTCTTTTGTAAGAAGCGTGCTTTGATGCCAGTATAAAGATGGCTTTATTTTTATAGTCAAAGACAAGCAGAACACCAGCCGTTTTATTTCTTTGTTTGTTTGTAGAAAGATGCATGCAAAAACATTGTTAATAATGGGGGGGACCGGGGGATTTTCCTATGACAGTTTTTGTTTTAAAGATTTGTTTGGCGTTTGCTGGGAAAGTCGCAGTGTTACGTTTATTTATTTTTTTCAAAGGTTATGTATTTGAAACTCGATTTGTATTTGTCAAGTCTTGATCATAGCATCTGTTTATATCAAAGACGTAGTATTTTTGTCATTGCAAAATAAACCTGATTTAAACATTGTCCGAGTGATGCTTTATTTCTTTTCTCTTATTGCATCTAGCCCAAAACACATCTTCAATGTGTCAATCAACCTTATGTAGCTCCGCCCCTTTTCAGGCTATTTCCACACCATTGTACGAATTTATGAATGAAGTTTTTTTTTTTTTATCTTCCCGGTCTACATTTCTGATAACCGCTGCGAACATTACAATGCATGTGATAACGTTTGTTGATTACAAGAAATCCACCGCAAAAACGAAAGTTCAAAGACAAAATTCTAAAGATGCCTGCGCACTTTTTTTTTCTCTGACGCACAGTCTATTATTACTGCAATACTTGCTGTTCAGGTTAAGTTACATCAGCTTACCTTTTTAAACCCATTAAACAGATTTTCCTCCAAAAATCACAGAAACATACTTTTTTGGTCTAATACTGTTCATAGAATGCCATATAATGCCATGAACAGTTATAGTTATATTTTTTCTGATTTTTGGAGAAAAATCTGATTAAATTTGAAGACGGCTATAGTTGCAATTAATTTGTTAAAAGAGTTTATTAGTAGACTACATTAGTTAACATAAACACTATTTCTACAGCATTGATTGATCTTTATTTCAACATTTACTAATACTGTGTATTTTAAAATCAAGTTAGATCTGTCATCAATTCAGTGTAATAACAATTGTATTTTTATTGAAATACTGTATTTAAAAAAAGTTAATGCTGTAAAAAAAATACTTATTTGATCGTTTATTTATGCTTTAATGTTTATCAAGATCTTCTTGCAAAGTATTACTAATATTTCAATTAGAAAATAAGAATCTATGGTAATTGTTGTCTTGAGTCAGCTGGTGGCTTCATTTGATAAAATGACACCAGCTTTAATTAATTAAACTAAGTGAAGATTTCGGTTACACTTTATTTTAAGGTGGCCTTGTTACAGTGTAATTATACCTTTAAGTACGGGGTAATATTAATTACATGTCCTTACTATAGGTTTAGGGTTACTTG
>NW_015557105.1:577525-589187 GCF_001515605.1 Sinocyclocheilus anshuiensis | reverse complement strand
ACTTACTATAGGTTTAGGGTTACTTGCATGTAATTATGCATAATTTATTGTTATTATAACAGTAAGTACATGTAACATGTAACAAGCACACCTTAAAATAGTTACCAAGTTTTCTCTGACGTTTGATGCAATTTGCTTGCTCAGCTGACAAAACATCACAGTCATAAACGACCATCTGTTTTACTCCATAGCTTTTAAAGCAGTATTTAAACGTGCAACAAATGTTTCAAACACTAGTTGGTAATAATAGTAAACTATATGGGTAATATTAATTACATGTACTTACTATAGGTTTAGGGTTACTTGCATGTAATTATGCATAATTTATTGTTATTATAACAGTAAGTACATGTAACAAGCACACCTTAAAATAGTGTTACCAAGTTTTCTCTGACGTTTGATGCAATTTGCTTGCTCAGCTGACAAAACATCACAGTCCATCTGTTTTACTCCATAGCTTTTAAAGCAGTATTTAAACGTGCAACAAATGTTTCAAACACTAGTTGGTAATAATAGTAAACTATATGTTGCATGTTTAATTTCGCAGATAGCATTTAATTATCATCTTGGACATACACTGCTACTTTGCATTTTCAATTAAATTTTGCATTGCACTTGATGGCCTAGTCAAATAATGAATATTTCATTGTTCACACTATAAATGTAGTCATTGCATTGCATTTTAGTACAGCACATACAATAGTGTTCAAAAACAGGTCACCTGGATATTCAATACTACTAAAAGTGGTAATGGATACAAGTCTGTACTTGAAATGGCATATATTTCTATAGTAAATAGTAGGTTTTCTATGCACTGTATGTGGAAAGAACTGCTTTAATTGCCTACTTGTGAATTAAATGCACAGTATCTTATGTGACTAAATGACCAGACAGTGTAAAATGCAAGTTTTTCACAGCATAAAGCATTGCTTCATGTAACTTTGTTTTTAAATAATACATTTAGTGTGTATTTTGCAAGTATGCCTTTGCCAACATTGCCATAAATAATGAAAAAGTGGGACTTTTATTTAAAAAAAAAAACAATTCAAATTCAAAAACAATTCAAATTAAAAGCCTTTCAAGACAGTGGGACATTCCATACACTGTTACAAATGTATACATAGAAGTATTGGAAACACTTTACAATAAGGTTTAATTTGGTAACATTAGTTAACATTAACAACTTTATACAGCATTTATTAGTTTTTAATGTTAAGTTCAACATTTACTAGAACATTAAAATAAAAAATTGTATCTGTTAACAATGCACTGAACATCATTAAAGGTTAATAAATGCTGTAAAAAATATTGCTCATTGTTAGTTAATGCATTAACTACGGTTAACAAATGAGACCTTTTTGCAAAGTGTTAACTAAGTACTCAAAAAGAAGCAGCACAAGACTAGTTTGCATCCAAGTTTATTTTTGAAATTCCCTACTCCCTCTATACAAGAAAAAATGACTTTCCACAAAGGCAGCAGTGAACTCTCAGTGATAGTAATATTTATGTTTAGGGCAGGGGGAAAAAATCATAAATCACAGTGTAAGCTTTCATTTTCTTTAAATACTCCTGCTGTCATCTTTGGCTGGGTTTGGCGGACAGTTTACCGTCAGGCCAAAGTCACGGGAAGTTACAGTTCAAGCCAATCGAGCTGCAGGCTTCAACTTTGCAAAAGCCAATGCAGGAATGTTACATTATACTCGGATAACGGAAATAATAATAAAAAAGAAAACGAAAATAAGAACAAGCCGTCCAACGTTTGCAACGCAGACCAAAAAAATGACTGCCAGGGATGCGACAGCACTTTTTAAATTTCATAAAATTGTATAGACAAAAAAATAAATCTACAAAAATGGTACTAGTAATATTACACAACGATTAAACGGGTTTCGTTCGACTACACAAAACCGAAGTTCTTGGTCTTGATGGCTAGTAAAAGTTTCTGTTTGAGAATCTGTTTGGAAGAGTAAAGTGGCACGTAGAGGCGAGAGATGCAGGTGTTGGCGGTGGGCAGGTGCTGGTCGTCTGGCGGCCGGATGGTGATGGAGGGCATGGGCTGGAATCCTTCTTCACTGGCCGGCAGAGACGGGCTGGATGTCCAGAAGTACACCTGCGGGCGGCACACACACCAATGCATTAACATC
Organism: Sinocyclocheilus anshuiensis; assembly: GCF_001515605.1. NCBI lineage: Eukaryota > Metazoa > Chordata > Actinopteri > Cypriniformes > Cyprinidae > Sinocyclocheilus > Sinocyclocheilus anshuiensis. The sequence continues at coordinate 587,043 of NW_015557105.1, read as the reverse complement.
TGGCACAGGTTTAAGCAGGGCTGCACGATAAATCGAAATGAAATAAGAGTTATGATTGATGATCAGCTGACTTTCTCAGACCACACTGCTAGAAGAGCCCGCCCGGTCCTGCAGATTTGCTTTATTCAACATCAAGATCTGGGCCCGGTTGCATGAAAGTCCTTAAGTAATTTGACTTAGGTGTTGACTGAGGTAAGGGATTTCTTTAGGAGCATTGCAACAAACGTCTTACCTGTCACTCTTACCTAAGTGTTTATACTAAGCGTTTCACGGTAGTTTCTGGCAACATACGGCAATGGGCGCCACGGTTACTAAAGTTACTACATCTCACAATAAACATATGTATACATATCTATGACAATAAACAGAACATAATGAAATACAAACCTAACCAACTAAAACCCAGACAAACATTAAATAAACATGAGCGCCGCTTTGTGTACAGTCGTTACCGAGGAAACCGCTTTGTTTCTGCAGTGAAAGCGCCTCCTGCTGACCAATGACGGAAAATTGACCAAATGTGAAAATTAACCCATTGCATTGATATTGCATTATAAAAATCTAAAGACAAATTATATTTATATTGTTATTTAATTAATGTAATAATTGAGTAATAATAATTGATGTCATAATTGATAACTCGTCTATTTACTTAAAAATGTATGTAAAACCTTTTGTTTTGTGAAAACCTGTAAGTCATGCTTTTTACAGTTTAATATGTTACCCTAGTCATTGCCCTACTGCGCTCATATGATATTTTATTTGTGCAGGTCTTAAAAAATGTCTTAAGTCTTACATTTGAGTTGAAAAACCCTGCAGATACTGAGTTTAAGATGACTTAAGGGAGCTCTTTTGGTCCCTTCAGTTTATTAAGGTGGAATGGTTACTAAGGACTTTGTAGCAACACTAAAGGGAACACTTAAATAATTAAGGGGAATACTTAATGGCAGCCATAAGTTGACCCTTAGGTTTTTTTTCTTGCAACCCAAGTTTCACTAAGGGCTCCCCCTTAACCTTATAACTAAGGGATTTCTTAGCATAAGGGCTTTCATGCAACCAGGCCCCGGCCCTTTCTTTCGGAACATGCTTCACAACTCCTTGTTCAAGCTCTTGTTCTGTCCAGGCTGGACTATTGCAATGCTCTCTTGGCAGTTCTTCCAGCCAGTTCTATCAAACTTTTACAATTAATCCAGAACTCAGGCAGCAAGATTAATTTTTAACAAACCGAAAAGAACGCATGTCACACCTCTATTCATCAATCTGCACTGGCTACCAATAGCTGCTCGCATTAAATTCAAGGCATTAATGTTTGCCTACAAAACCACCACCGGCTCTGCACCCCTTTACCTAAATTCATTACTTCAGACTTATGTGCCTCTAGAAGCGTGCGTTCTGCAAGTGAGCATCGCTTTATTGTTCATCCCAAAGAGGCACAAAATCACTTTCACGGACTTTTAAATTAAATGTTCCCTCCTGGTGGAATGATCTGCCCAACTCAGTCTGAGCAGCATCTTCAAGAATCGGCTAAAAACACATCTCTTCCACCTTTATTTGACCCTCTAACTCTAGCACTCTCCATTCTAATTCTATTCTTAAAAAAAAAACTTGTCCCTTTTAGACCTGCACTCTATTCATGTACTAACTGCTTGTTTAAAAAAAAAAAACTAACACACTAGCTTTTCTAATCTTTTTGTATTCTATTTTTCTTTTTATTTATTATGTTAACAATATCAAAAAAGGCCTCTAACACTAGCTTGCTCTATTCTTTTTCTATTCTATCTGTTTTCTTTTTATTTATTATATAATAAAAAAAAACCTTGCTACGTGTACTGCGTTAAGCTTGTTATAGACTTGTTATAGCACTTGCGTATCATTGCTCTTTTGTTGATTCTGATTGCTACTGGATAAAAACGTCTGCTAAATGACTCATGATCATGATAAATGAAATCATAATCGCGATTAGGCAAAAGCTGCGATATTCATGCTCGCATCTTGTCATTGAAACACGGTTCTGGGATCAGTAGTAAATCTCCATCTGAAGGCCAGAGAAACTCCAAATACACCTCGCAGAAGAAACCCTGATAGATCGCTGCAGCTGAAAAAACAGAAGATTCAACTGCTTTCATTGATTCAACGTGACTAATAAACACACGACTACGGCAATATACGGTTTATCGGAGTTTGTTTTGTTATAATTTTCATTATAATAAAGTATATAATAATGCAATGCCTTTATCACGGCTTAGAATACTATAAAATATGTTGCGTGCCTTATTCTGTGTAAGAAGCCATCAGCTCACAGAAGGATTTATTTCAAACACTCGACTGACGTTAATGAAGTGAGTTTGGAGTAAAAATATGTTATTAAATGTGGTATTTTCACGTGCTTTCAGATGGAGCAGCATTTACTTCACAGAGCCGTAGGTCACTGAAAAGCTACGCAAACAGCTGTCATTATTGTGACCGATTTTTCCGATTTCATAATCGAGCGATTATATCGTCTGTGATTTTTCTTGCGTAGCTTGTCAGAGAACTACGGCTCTGAGTAGTAAATGCCGCTCGATCTGAAAGCAGGCGATAGAGATTTACTACTAATCACAGAACCGGCTTTACTGACGAGACGCACATGACAATCGCATTCGATTAATCGTGCAGCCCTAGGTTTACATTAATTCATATCAAGTAGGGCTGGGACAATAAATCAATGTATCAAGATTCATGGATTTTTGGAATGCATCACGATTCTCTCTGGAATCGATTCTGAGCTTAGATTTTAACAGCAGATGGCGCTCTAGGCTAGTTTTTAATTGCACTCAAAAACTCACGAAGAAGTCATGTAAGTGGTTAAATGTACATGCACCTTGGCTTTTATGCTTTTGAATTTTATGAATGATTATTTTGCGTTCCAAGTGGTGTGTGTGTGTAAGGAACTGGAAGCAAGCAGAGTACGACTGTTTCTAAAGCAGTGCCATCTGCTGTTCAAAACTAAGCTCAGAATCGATTCAAGAGAGAATCACAATGCATTCCAATAATCTCAGAATCGATGCAGAACAATTGCACGATTCACCCATTTATTGTCCCAGCCCTAATATTAAGTAGAGGAAAAAAGAGACGTTTTTACCAGGTCCTGGCGCTCTGTCATGCTCATCTTCTCAACGATGGACCAGAACCAGCGCTTGAACTGCAGCAGCTTCTCTGCATTCTCACCTGGACGATCAAAACCACACGATTACCAATGAAGAACAACCTACAAACTGCTCATTCTTCAGTTACGAACATTTGAACAACTGGGTCGGATTTATTTCATTCCATATAAGCAGAAAAAGTCATTGCATAATATCATTAAAAACAACAGGATATTCCAATAAAATATGTTTGTAGTCAATGGTGTCTTACAAAAACTCCAAATTATACACTATAACTATCTAGAATAATTTAACAATATTTTTCTTAAAACATAAAAATATAGCAATTGTGTAATAATTAAAAAAAGTGCTTTATATTCAGTTGTTATGCTTCCATCCAAAGTTGCAAATTAAACTGGAATATCACATTAAAGATTTGCAATTAAAGCTCTGTTTGCATCCCATGTGTTGAATACTTATTTTAGTATCACTGAGATATTAGTATTATAGTTTTTTTTTTTTATATATTTTCTGTTTTCGTTAGTTTTAGAAATTTTGTTGTGTGCTTTTGTCATTTTTATTAATTATAGCTTTTATTATGTCTATATAGTTTTTATTCATTTTATGTTTAAGACATTTATTTCAGTACTTCAAGTTAAACTAAATAAATGAGACATATCGCCTTGGCAACAAGCTGAAATATTTTTTTTGTTTGTTTTTTGTTTTAATGTTATTTCCATTTTTCCAGTAACAAAATGTTTAGTGATTTTAGTTTTAAATTTCTCAAGAAAGCAAGACTTGATATCTTCATTTTGCATTTAAAGTAAATCTTGATTTAAGAATTTTTAGATATTTGTATTGGAAAACAAAAAACAATAATAACATTCACAAAAATAATTATATTCATTTTTTGCAGTGCATGCAACATTTAATATCAAGCCTTAATGAATTTAAGACTTTCTGCTGAGTTAACCCTCTACCGCATGGTGTAGCCATATGGCAACATACTCTTTTCTAAGTTAGATCCACTATTGTATGCTGTTGCCGTATGGCAACATATCATAAAGTACCTTAAAATAATATTTTTTTCAAAAAATTTTTTTACAGCACTTCAAGTTAAGCCATTCTTAGAAAAGAAAAAGATTCAAATATTTTTTTCTATAGGTCTATCATAATGCGTGCGGTAGAGGGTTAAGACCTTAATTTTTAAAACCTGCAGAAACCTTGTAAGATTTGATGTAAGATTGTGTAAGATTTATCTTGGCCCAAATTGTGCATAAAAATACAAGGACGGAAATGCTTCTTTCAAAAAAACACTATTGTGACTAATTGGAATTTTCAAAGATTAAACTCTTATAATTGTTACAAATGGAACAAAGATCCCAAACTAACATTTTCAAATCATTCTGAATTCAAGTTCTTATGAAAAAGGGCAAAGATGTATCAGTTTCAAGCATCTTGGAGATCCAAAAATGTACCTGACTCATCATTGAAAGAGGTGAAACTAATGAGCATCTGGACGTTGACTTCTCCACAGCCGTTGACCAGCAGTCTGAAGTCCTCAGCCGTCAGGTCCTCCAGAGCGTTCTTTGGAAGCACATCCAGAAGACCCTTCCGCATGGCCTGCAAAACAACATCCTCACTTACACTTCTGCATGTTTCTCCTTATTTCTGGCAGAATTTTAAAAAGCAATGGCACAGATGAGAGAACATGTTCTTAAATCCTTCCTCGAACAGTAAAAGATGGGTTTAATTCTCAGGGAGTGCATGCACTGAAAAACTGTTTAGCTTGAATGCAATGGAAGTCACACTGGATAAAAGCATCTGCCAAATGCATGAGCATGCAAAAAAATGTAAGCTGCAAAATAAGATCCAAAATAGGGTTGTGACGGTGAGGACATTTTCCCACTGGTTAATCGACGTGTGACGGCTTCCGCGTATGACAGTTAGACGAAAGAGAGAGAAGTGTTTATTACGTTTGAAATATGGATATTTTTCTTAGAAAAAGCACATGGATTCGCTACAGGAGACCTTCATTCATACCCCGGAGCCGTGTGAGGCAGGTTTTATTCTGGATGCGCGCACTTTATTTGACGTGTTTTGGACTGTTAAATAGAAACACCCACCAACTGCAATAATGCTTGGAATAGCCGAGACAATTTTTAATATAACTCCGATTGGATTCGTCTGAAAGATTAAAGTCATATACACCTAGGATGCCTCGAGGGTGAGTAAAACACAGGCTAATTTTCATTTTAGGGTGAACTAACCCTTTAACGTGGCGTGATAGATCACTGTAGACACCTCAGATCAAGCGAAGTGCTTTCGCTTTACTACTAGTGGGTACTCGCATGCACATAATCAAAGGCATAGCAAAAGACTGGTGACAGTTTTATTTTTGTTCTGGAGCTGATGATCACTGCCACACTGGAGCGCTCTCGCCACCAACTGGACAGGGGTGGGAATTACAGTTACAAATTACAATAGATCACCCTCAAGTGTAATGTCAAAATAACAGACGTCCTTCAGATTTTTCCGTCACTGCTAAATAAATAAAAAAAATTTAAAAATTCCGTAAATGATGGGAAATTTTCAGTTAATGCGACCTCTGGTTCCAGCCCTAGTACACACCGGCTATCGCAGCAAGCCTAGTCCAGATTAATGTTCCAGATGGTCAAATTTCTGGCTCTTGGAGATCTAAAAAGCAGGAGCGTAGTGCACTCACATGCAGAGGCTGTTCTGCCACCACCAGCATCCGGTGCTCCGCGTATCTCCTCACGTACTCGTACACGTTCAGAGGCGTCACAGGCATGTTGACCCCGCCAACCAGGAGCTCCACCTGCAGATGCAGCAGGAAACCTTCAGTCATGTGCACAGGCTCCGCTCTAATGCTGACGCAAAGGGAGAACGCAGCCGTTACCTGTCCAGATCCTTCCTCCTTGCAGAGGTCGATAGCGAAGGCAAGGTCCATCGCTGCAAACACAGCCTCCGCCTCCTCGGTTTGAGAGTGACGAATCAGCTGCCGCAAACTCTCGTACATCACCGGGTCGAAGAACGCAAAGTCGTGCCAGTTCACCTGCAGCACAAGAGACGCAAACCTCAGTATGATTTCTGTGATGGAGAACACAGTATCCAGTCAATACAAATAAAACTTGCAGTACAAGTACATAGATTTTAAAGGGGAAAAAAAAAAAAACATTACATTTAATAAAATTATTTTTTTGTATTTGATTACCACAATTTTGGACAATAGATTAGTATTAAATTATAAATTCATAAAGCAGACAAAAAACAAAACATTTCAAAACATCAATTGTTAACGTTTTAGAAATGCAATTGATTAGATATGCTTTTTATTATTAATATTTAATAATACCAATATAGTGCAATACAGAAAAATTTAAACGGAAAAAAAATGAATTTAGGGGGGGAAAAAATTCATATGGCCCTAAAAAATTATCTGATAAATTGTTAAACAAAAATGACCTTTTCAGGGACCCGTTACATTCGTTTTATTCTGTCTGATTAATTGAAATCATGAAACTTAAAATTTGAATAAACAGCTGTGAATAACAACTTGGAATTTGGAAAAAATAAAATCCTAAATTTGGGGGGGGGAAAATACTTATTAAAAAAAATTTTTTTTTACACAGATTTCATAGGGCCGTTAAAAAAGTATTTTTCGTTAAAATAAAAAAAATACAAATTTAAACTGCATAACAAAAATGACTTTTATAGGGCCCTGTGAAATTGGTTTTATTTTTTCCCCTACATTTTGTTTTATTTTTTCCAAATTCTGTTTTCAGTTTTAATGGTTAAATTAAATGTTAGTAATCAAAAAGCATGTCAAATTAATTTAGTTTAAGTTTCATGAGTTCAATTAATTAGACATGCTTTTTTATTATTAAAATGTAATTTAACCAGTAAAACAGAATCCAGAAAAAATAAATTCACAGGGCCATAAAAAGGTTATTTTTGTTAAATCTTCTAATAAATTGATGTTGAATTGCATAACAAAAATTACCTTTTTAGAGCCCTGTGAAATCAGTTTTATTTTTCCTAAATTTATATTTTTGTTCAAATTCTGTTTTCCGTTTTATTGGTTTAATGAAATGTTAGTAATCAAAAAGCATGTCTAATTAATTGTAATACATAATTTAACAATTTATTCAAAGTTTCATGAGTTGAATTAATTAGACATGCTTTTACTAAAACTTTATTTAACCATTAAAACGAAATCCAGAAAACAACAAATAAAAAAAAAATTGAACCCATAAAAATTATAACAGAATTGGGGAAAAAATACAACGAATTTCATAAGGCCCAACCTCAGTAATATCCTGCAGTGATATGAAGTTAAACCTGTCACTATTAGAAATGTATTAATATTTAGACATTCACCTTCCTGCCGAGCAACACCTTGATGACGTGTCTGTTGAGTGTGATGGGGCAAAGTTCATTCTGCAACAGACATAAGCCAAGTATCCTGCAGGCAGAAGATCAGGGTCATTAGTTAGAAGTTCATATCGTGGTTCAGTCTCACACAGATGCTCAGGTGAACGTGTGTCTCGCACCTGCCGATGTTACGGAAGCAGTTGAGCCTGGCCTCTGTGTTCTTGCCTGGACGGGGCGAGTAAAAACCCCTCTTGCCGGGTTGGTAGAACAGAGGAGCGTTATCGTCTCCATCCTCTGGGTCGTCCAGCTCCATGTCAACCACACTGCGGGTCGAACCATGCCTCTTTCGGTTCTCCTGCTGGTGGAATATGGAAATTACAATTAAAATCAGATCACAGATGTAACATTAGGAAAGTCCGAAAAACCACACAGAGCAACTCCAAAACCCAATACAGCCCAAAATGATAAGAAGAGAGTTCTATGCTGAATCAAACCTGATGCAAAGGAGAAGAGTCAGAGAAGTCTTTGGGGTTTTAGACGCAACATACCTGTGCTTTCTCAGGAGTGTCGAGGAGGCCAAGGTCCAGTATACTGTCTGCGCCATTTTCCCTGCGAAAGAGAGAGAAGCTCATTAAATACTCCACTATCAGCAAAGACACTGGGTTTATTTCACAAAAATACCCAGGTCACCATAAAATCAAATGCTAAACAATAAATACATAAATTTAATAAATGTTTTAAACAACAACAATAATTTAATTAGTTTACATTTAATAGCATTTAATAATTATGTAATATTAATTATAATTAAACTGTTTGATAATTAAATGTTAAATGTATATAATAATTATTAAATACTATAATAATATTATTATTATTAAATAAGTATGCACATAATTAAATGTAGTTTATGTAATTATAGTATTTAATTATTAAAAACATTTAACAAAGTATTTTATTTTATTAAAATGTAATAATGTACAAAATTAGTACATTTAATAGCATTCAATAATTATGTAATTTTAATTATAAATATCCTATTTAATAATGATTAAATATTATGTTAAAAAAACACAAATTATTAACTACTATAATAACATAAAATACATTTATGTAATTATTATAGTATTTAATTATTAAATACATTTAATGTTTCATTTTACTTGACACTATTACCATAACACTATATTCACGAATTAGTAAGCACTTAAATGGTAGATATGCATGTATATAATTATGGAATACTATAATAGTAATTTCATAATTATGTACACAGTTATTTATGTAATTCATGCAATTATTTACATTATGAATTAAATGCATGTCCTTTTTTTAAATTTTTTTATTTAGATGCTCCAATATTCATCATAGCAAGGAATTCGTATTTGTATATGTGACATGTTCTTGACAGGTGAGGTGAGATGATTCACCTTCCGTGAGTTATGAGGAGCTCCATGGCCTCCTCCACACGGGCTCTGAGCGAGTCCTCACTGGCCAGGAGCAGCAGCAGCTGAGCGGGAGAGAGCTCCAGCAGCATGCCTGTGATTTTACTGGCAAATGCCTGTAGAGAAAAGCACACATCACACACTAAATCAGCTTCTCAAAGCCACATGTGTTCCTGTGATATGAGCGCTGATGGTTGTGCTGGTCTGTACCGGCTGCATGGCGTGCACTCGCGGGTAAAGTCTCTCTCCTAGAGCTTGTCTGTGAGCCGGCAGCGGCTCCGGTTCATCACTCGGGTTCCCTTCTGATGCAGGTCTGAACGGCCGTGTGTCGATCGACAGCTGTCTCCTCGAATCCCTGCAAAAAATAAATAAATAATTATTATACATTATATAAATATAATATATATATATATAAATAAATATTAATATGTATATTCATATATACATATGAAGAGTTCATTTGCAAAAACCGATAAACGACACTTAAAAAAAAAAGAAAAAAAAAAAAAGCTGATTGCCGTGCATTATTCTCCACATATAACACGATCTGAAC
>NW_015557105.1:562857-577391 GCF_001515605.1 Sinocyclocheilus anshuiensis | reverse complement strand
CAATCCGTGATCAGCAGAGTTTACACGTCACGTTTTGGTAACGGTACGGTTCACTTGGAACCCCAACCGAGGTGGTCCTAAAAAAAGTACCAGGTACTGTACCCAGTGGAAAACCCCCCAAAAAGCTAACCGCACCGAGCCGTACCGTGCCGTACAATGCAGTGGAAAAGCGCCATTTGAAAAGACGTGCTAGCTGAGAGGAGTTTAGTCAAAGCTGACAAAAAGTGATTGAGGATGGATAATTTCGACGAACTTGATAAACCTGTGATATCTGCTTCAGGGCAAAAAAGGAAAATAAAAGCTGAAATGTTTTTACGGAAGCTTGCAAAAGCAGCGCGTTACAATAATGAGGGAAACGCTCCGTGTATTGCGTGTAATCACATCCATTCTTAATCAAAACAACCCAACTGCAGTTTGATTGATATTACTTGGAATACGCAATTTAAAAAAACGTGATTTCTGAAAAAGAAATAAAAATGGAGTTATCGGTTTTTGCAAATGAACTCTTCAAATATTCATATATTGTATATATTTTAAAAAATCCCCCCCCAACTTAATAATATTGCTAAAAAAAAAAAAAAAACATATTTTGCCAGAAAACACATGAATATATAATAAAAAAAAAAATAGTTAAATAGAAAAAAATAAATAAATAATATAATATTATCTTTTTAATATTATAATAATTTTAAATAATGGCATAAAAAAAAAAAATACAATTAATGATATTGCATAAATTTATTTTGCCAGAAAATACATTAATATATTATAAAAGATTCTTTTATTTTAAACAATTATTAAATAATGGTATTTTAAAACATTTCCTTAAAATTAACATTGCTTTAATTTATTTTGCAAGGAAATACATGAATATATCATGAAAGATGATCTTAAAATAAAAATAAATAAATAAATAAACAATAATAATAATAATAATAAAACATTTTAAAAAATTGTATTTTTAAATATATATATATTATAGCTTATAGATTCATACATTTTAAATAATTATTAAATAATAATTTCAAACAATGGTGTTTAAAAAAAGCCACCTGTCACGGTCTCGTCTGGATGCAGCTCTCAGTCCTCCGCTCCTCCTCTCACGCTCACGGTCTCGGTTCCTCAGCCGCTGCATAAGATCTGCAAAGACACAGAAAACATGAGCATCACTTTCAGACAAAAATTATCCTGGAAAAATATAAAAACTATTTAGGAATTGGAATTTTTTAAAAAAAGGTACTGAAGATGAAAAAACATCAAATTATGGTTAAAAAAAACAAACAAAAAAAAACCTAAAGCAAAATGGCAAAAAGGGCTAAAAATAAAAAGAAATGGTCACATACTGCTAGCCTGCATTCCCTTGCTAACACTCTGTACGCAGTCCAGATTGGGCAGCTTGTCGTTGGAGAGGAAGGCCTGTGCGATAGCCGTGTAAAAGCTCCGTGCCACTCCGCTGCCCTCTCCAGGTTCATCCTTGAAAGTCACTTTCACGCGGTGCACCGCCATAGGTGTAGTGGTGCAGCGGCGGCCGAAGTGAGCGTTGATCTGGCGCATGGTCTGCTGGATGAGCTGCTCTCGGTCGCGGTCCACCTCCAGGGCCAGATCACGTGACTGCAGGTTCCTCAGCTTCTCCATCTCACGCCGGAACTTGGACTCCTTCACCTCGAAACCACCCAGTTCGGTCAGGATCTGCACCGTTCAGAGTAGAGGTTTATCCCTCGTGGTGCAACGGATCACAAAACTCACGGTTCGGATCATACTATGTGTTCCGAGTCATGGATCAGATCATTTTTCGGATCAGCAAAAAAATAATGAAATAAAAAAAGTTTGCTTTTCATTTATTAATAAAAGCTTACTTTAAGTACTTCTATACCCAGCAGAAACTATTAGCTTAACTAATAAAGTCAGTAATAAAACAAGAACAATTACACAAACTACAAGCATAGATGAATACAACAAAGTTACAAATGAAGTCAGTAAAAGTCAGTAACAGGTGCAGAAATGTAATTAAGTGTAAAACAACACAATGCTTAATACGGATTAATCTTTGTTAAAGCGGTGGTGTTTGATTAGCAGACAGAAGCAGGTGTTTATAGGCTGCTGTCTCTTTAAGACCAAATGCACGGACCTAATACTGACATACATCCGGCTTCTTTCTGAGCCGTTTACGTTCACTTAAGACATTACCAACTGTGTTTACCAGAATACTTGCACGCAAGTCCGATTCGACTTCTCTTTCAATGGTCTGAAATTGCTTAAATGTGTAAATTGGCAAGACAAAACACGTGCAAATGATAACCTTTCACTCTATGATGGTTAAACTTAAGAGTTAATCTGTGAATCACATGCGTGTCGAACTGTGGGGCCTGGTCCGTACGGATCATCTACGATCCCTATTTATCACTGGAAATAAAATGCAGATAAAGTGCTTACTCTCAAAAGAAACTGCAAAAATGAGCTGTACTCACAGAACCCGGTTCTGCTCCCACGTCCTCCATGAAGACACGGCCGAACAGCTCCAGAGAAAGCCGCCAGCGGCCCAGCAGCATGTCGTGAGAGATCACCATCCCCATAAAGCTACAGTGTGGACTGGAGGACACAAACAAGAAATACCACTAACAAAGTCATTCGCAGCTGTTTTATTGAATCTGTGAGTGTGTTGACTTACATAAATGTGGGAAGCGGCGGGCCGTCGCTCTCTGTCAAACCAATCTCTGCGAGAAGGCTGCTCTTTAACTGGGCCGCCAGATCGTGAGGCGAAGGGCCTGGTTTGGATGCATCCATATCCTGCTGCGCAGCCGGCTGCCCCTCGCCACCCCTCTGCCGAGACTCCATACTCATCACGTTCTTCATGTTCGCCGAATACGACATCTTTGTGGGTAGAATCTGGGATGAGAATTACCCGCAGTAAAATATTGTAAAAAATAGTGTTTTATTGCTCACTGTTGTTGAGAACTGCCCAAAGAAGCATTTCTGACTGCACTGAGAACTTAATTTTATATAAAGATTTATTTCAAATAAAATAATAAAAATAACTAATTTTATTTAAAACTAAATAAATAAAAAAAATTAATTAAAAAAGAATAAAAACAAACAAAACTAACATAAATTAAAAATGAATAAGATAAAACTGAAATGAAAATAAAATTAAAACTAAATAAACAACTAAAACCCAATTAAGAGTAATGCAAAAAAATAAATAAAATAAATTAATTAACAAAACACTAAACAAAAACAAAAACATATAATAATAAAAACTGATTATATAAAATTATAAAATATCGAAAATTATATATAACTAAAAAATACTAAGTAAACAACAAATACATATGTTTTTTGCTGTTTTTTTTTTAAAGGTGAATTTAGCTTGCGATGGCACTTAAAATGATTATTTGTCTGACAAAATGTTTAAATAATTAAAAACAAAAAACTGCAACCAAAAAAAAAAATTATAATTACATTAGCTTGAGATGCCACTTAAGATGATAATTTGTCTGACAAAATGTTCAAAAACTTTTTGAATTTTTTTTACATTTACTTAAAATCACTACCCTCTGGCCCTCTTCATTTAGGAGTCACACTTGCCTCCTTCGCGGTCAAAAGTGACCGAAGCCTTGAAATGTAACTTTTTTTTTTTCAGGAAAATCAATATAATATATTTTTGTTCAATAATATTTTTTGATTATTATTTATGATTTTGAGGCAATTTTATGATACTATGCAATATTTATACAATTTTAATGAGCTATTTTCTCCATTAGAATTAATATATATATTTTTAATCTCTTTATTTACATTTTTTTAATAAATGCAATATTTCACATTAAAATAGAGTGAAGGCATTTAAAATGCATTTTTTGAAGTGAGAATTGGGCCATCTGGAGGCATTAAAAAAAATAACTTGTGTAATGTTGCTTAACCTCTTGTCCAGATTGTCCACTCCACCTTTGGTAGTGTTGTAGTCCAAAATCATTTTCGGCTTTCTGTCCTCAGCTTCACTTACTGCTGCATCCTTGTGTGTGGTGCTCATAAGAATCACGTTCTTGTTCTTTTTTGGGCAGTAGGACACAATGGTGTGTGTCTCGGTGAACACAAACAAAGATGAAAAACGAGTCCCGTTTCTTCTTGTGACCAAAGCACTTGGGAGCTCTGGCTTGTTTTTTCTCACAGTTCCTATCATCCTTATTTTTCTCTTTAAGAGCTCTGTGCCAAGACCATAGGAGGTGAAAAAATTGTCACACGTGACAATGTGCCCCTCAAGATCACGTAGCATTTCAAGCACCACACGTTTGCCCAGGTTTCGCTCGTGTTGTGCTCCTGCAGGTTTGCCAGTGTACACCTGCATATTGTAGCTGTAGCTGCTTTTTGGCATCACAGGCTGCCCAAATTTTGAGACCGTATTTAGCTGGTTTGCTCGGCATATACTGCTTGAACGGGCAGCGGCCCCTGAACCCAAGCAAGCATTCATCTACAGTTACATTCAAGCCAGGATTATACATCATGGGAAGCCTTTCTACCCATTGTTCCCACAGTTCACGGATGGGTGCCAGCTTGTCTGTTTCTCTTCATGCAGCTGTTGTTGATTTGTCATCAAAACGGAGCACACTTGACAATCTCTCAAAATCTTTCAGCGGCATGGTAGCCCGAAAAATCGCTCTCCCCATCTCACCATGCCACAGGCTTCGTGTTGCCTCATCGTGGGAACTCCGGCAAGGATGAGAAGACCAATAAAAGCTTCCATTGCAACCCAGTCAATGTCAGTCCGACCCTTTAACACAGTGGTCGCCAACCCGTCGATCGCGATCGACTGGTAGATCTTTATCACTGTCCCAGTAGATACGGAAAAAAACAGTAAAATAAGTACAAAAAAGCATTACATTTATGGGGTTACATTAATGTATCACTGAAGGGTATTGTCTTGAGAAAAGTTTTGATGGCAATGGCATTTTCTTCTCCGTATGAAGCGCAACTCTGCTTGGTTTACAGCGGTAACCAAGGAAACGCTATATTGCGGTCGGTTCATAAGCAGTGTTGCCATATGTAGCAAATAAATAAATAACACCTAAAGTCAGACCATTCTGTTTTTGTTTTAAATCCTGAAATTAATCTAAATCAAATCAAAAACAACTGCTTGTGCAGATCATGATTAAAATGCAGTGGTTGCCTCTAATTTCAAATGGCTAGATATTTTTGTTTAAAGCCAGTTTGTTTGTTATAAAGCAAATAGCCAATAAATAAATTTGCTTAAAAATCAGTATCAGTATCAGAATCCAATTTGCTAGGTAAAAAAAAAAAAGAAAGAAAAGAAAATCTGAATTCTGAATCAGCTATGATCGGCGCATCACTAATTAAAATACTAAGTAAAAGGCCTCAAATTTTAAGTACAATCTAGGATGTCTTTTTCTATCAATTCTTCAATAGGTAGATCTTGTCTTTCATAAAGGCCGAGGTCAGGGATCTTGGGCCTAAAAAGCTTGGTGACCACTGCTTTAACATATCCGAATCATGTCCATGATTTTTTTTGTGTGTTCATATTGCTAATGTGACAAAAGTCACTAAGTGTCATCTCGTTCCGATGAAGCTAAGATTTAAAAAAATTCAAAAGATAAAATTTTTCGAAGAGGGCCAGAGGGTTAAAAATGAAAAAGGCACCAATTATCAGTATTGTAAGCAAAAATATGTAAGCCATGTTAACCTGCAAGCAATTCATGTCCACAGTCAGATCCGTCAGGCCTTTACTGGCCATGTACGAAGACGAATACAGACCCTGACTTGGTCGTCCAAACAAGTCCTCTTTTCTGGCATTGGGCTGTGAGATGAAGAAAAACAGCAGTGTTAAAGAGATTCAACCATCTGGAATAACCTCTAATAGAGGACATGACAGTGCAGGTAAAGGGCATCTCTGACCTGCAGGAGATGCGGCTGGTCAGCCAGAGGAATGGCCTCGGCGAGGGGCACATCGAAAGGGTTGGGAGGGATGCATCCCAGGAAGGTCATGGAGTCAGAGCGGCGGAAAAAGGGATGGTGCTGTCCAGTCTCAGCAGGGACCGACTCTTCGTCCTTGTCCTGCAGGGTGGAGCCTGTGGAGTCCAGAGTAACAAAGCGTTTTGATTGGACAGCAGGAAAGCAGCTCTGCAAACTCCAGACACCAGAGCCATGCTGCTATGCGTCACCATCTGAACCTGTGAGTTTCACTTCAGCTTGTTAGGCTCGTGCACAGTGTGCAACTGAAAATACTCACTCTGATTGGTGTCCTCATCGTTCTCGTGCTCAGAGTCCTCATTGTCCAGGCCGAGCTCCAGCAGCTCACGATTCCTGAAATAAGATGAAAAAAGTATTTAGAAATCTCACAACAGAGATAAAAAGACAGCTCTGGGCAATAAGTGCTATTTTAGTATCACTGAGATACTCAGTTTTTATTGTTTTTTATTTTTATAAAATAGAAAATAAATATTCAATGAAAAAAACACTACTAAAATGACTAAAACGGAAATAAAATTTAAGCACAAAACAAATAAAACAAACAAAAATTCTTAAAATAAAAGCAAATTCAACATTTAAAATACAATAATATTTGGGATGCACGATATTGGATTTTTGCCAATATCCGATATGCCGATAATTTTCAACTCATTTTGGCAGATAGCCGATGCCGATATATAATTATTTTTAATTTTGGTTAGTTTTAATCAATAACTTATTTGTTAGATTGTTAGTTTTAATCAATAACTTGTTAGAATTAAATAAACAATAATAAAGTTATTTTATAATGACAGTACATTGATTAATTTAATTTAATTAATTTATGCATTTAGCAGACGCTTTTATCCAAAGCGACTTACAGTGCATTGATTTTTTTACCAGTACATGTGTTCCCTGGGAATCGAACCCACGACCATTTGCGCTGCTAACGCAATGCTCTACCACTGAGCCACAGGAACATTGAAGATTTGAAAACATCATTTCAAATGATGCTTCCCCGCCCCCCCGGAAAGATGCAGTGGTAAACATAACATTTTATTTTATGATTTAACATTTGTAAATGGTCTAAAGCAAAAGAGCTGTAAAAATTCTGAAAATCTTTTAGAGCTTATAATTTGTTTAAAAAATAACATTACATATTAATGAATAAATCAGTATACATAAAATTATTTAATTTAAGTGTCATGTTTTTTTTTTTGTTCATGTAAGCTATAGCTTCTGACCTTTAAATAATGTATTCCTCTCTTATCGGCAAGACATATCGGTATACTTTTGCACCGATGCCGATATTTACATTTAAAGCCATTATCGGCCAATTCCGATATTGGTCCGATAATATCGTGCATCCCTAAATAATATTAAAATATATTCAATATTATATATAAAATATACTAAAATATCGCTGACAAATATAAACAAAAAGGCTAAAAAAACAAATCTTTAAGACATTAACTATCCACACTAAATTTAACCACTAAAATCATGTTTTTAAGTGCTAATATGGGCAGTTTACCTCTTCCTGTCAATCTGAGTGGTGTCGAGTGTTGTCTGCAGATTCATGGCTTTAATCCAGTAGATGAGGGCCTGGAAGACGTACGCCACGTGTTTGAGCGAACACACATCCAGCACAGGCAGAACGTCCGAATGCTCATCATTATGGGAACGCATCAGAGACAGAGCGTAGTTCAGGAAGTCTCCTCGAGCCGACATCATCCCCTGACGAGCCGTCAAAAGTGTTGCGGCGCGTCTGGAACACAGAGAATTAAATTATTTTATAACAGTAGAGTGCTGCAGGAATGACGTGTTTTTGTAGGCCAAAACCCGAAAATGAGTTAGCTTCTTAGCACTTCAAGGTTAAATCGTCCTAGAGTCATAGGGATTTTTTTGAATGGGTTTTTGGTTAAAAGCCTGAAATAAGATCTGTGGTGAACACAATCTCAAGATATTACACATTTTATTCAACAACAAAATACTTCACACAAAAATAAAAATCCTAAATAAAGTTAAAGCAAAATTAAAAAAAACTAAATTAAAGTTAAATTAAAAAAACTAAAAATTAAAACAAAACAAAAAAAGAAATCTAAAAAAAAAACTTTAATAAAAAAGGAATAACAAAAAACTGAAACTAAATAAAACTAAAATAAAAAAACTAAACTACTAAAACAAAAATGAAACCAAATAAGACAAAAAAAAAACACAAATTAAAAAAAAAAAGAAAAACGTGAAAATAAATAAAAATAAACCAAATAAAGCTGAAACTTTAAAAAAAAAAGAACTAAAAACTAAAATTAAAATAAAAAAATAATATTTTTTTTTCAATGTCTGCGGGTGTTAAGTGGCTAAATGGCACTATAGAGGTTGTCAAGGACATTAAATGTGTTAATTGGTTCATTTGTAAAGTTTATCATGAACAAAACATGCAAGAATCAAACTCAAAGAGTTTATTTTCTGCAATATTCCAACAGCCAATGGAAAATTCCTATTGGGTTTTTGTTGAGGGAACCACAGAAATTAGAAAATGGAGGGGTGAATTTTCATCAATAATTTGAACTGCTCGTGCTCGGGCATCTTACCTTCGACCTTCAAGGGTGCGGAGACTGGCCTCCTCTCGCGCAGTCATGCGCTCCCTGCGGCCTGTGTGCTGTGAAGCGTGCAGTGGGTGGCTCGGGTGACCAGGATCCCCGGCTGATGACAGAGCGGAGCCGTAACGCAGCTGCGCTTCAGTGGAATCCATGATGGACACCATCCAGTTCCAGGTGGGGATTAACTTATCCTCCACAAAGTTCTGCAAAACCGACACCAGGAGGTCACGTTAACTGAATTTTCCATCATTTATGGAATTTTTTTTAGAAAAATCTAAAGGATGTCCGTCTCTTTGACATTACACTGAGGGTGATCTATTGTAATTTATAACTGTAATTACCACCCCTGTCCAGTTGGTGGCAAGAGCGCTCCAGTGTGGCAGCAGAGCGTGGGATCATCAGCTCCAGAATTTATCAGCATTGATCTCCGACTCTCTCTCTCTCTCTGTCTGTGTGTGTGTGTGTTTGTGTGCATCAATTAAAGCAGCGCATTAATATGGAACAGTGATTAAACTGACTTGGAACTACCTGTGCATTAGTTTTAATGCATACCTGCCAGCCAATCAGAATCCAGTATTTAGACAGACCATGGTATAATTTGCATTTATTACAGTCTGATTCTGTTTGGGTAAAGACCAAACGGCTTACCTGCAGATTGACGGCGTCCTGATAGGTGAGTTTGACGGCAGCGGGGTACTGCGAGTAGACCAGGTGGTTGTATTTGGGTATGAGGCTCATGAGGTCGGAGATCTGCCGGATGACGATGCTGTAGGCTCGAGCCAGGCTGCTGGCGGATGTCAGGTAGCTGCTGGAGTTACTGGCCTCCAGGGCTGCGGCGGCGGCGGCTGCGCTCGTGCTGATGGCGCTGCTCCGTCGCAGGTTTGAAGGATCGATGTAGATGAGGCCCGTGGAGCTCGCTGGAGGAGACATCACAATTATTGCCACTAATAATTAATTACTTATCGTATTTTCCAGAATATAAGTTCTGTTTTTATCAACTGAAACATGCTGTAAATTATGGTGCGTTCAAGTCCACCTGGGAAGTTTGTATTTATGAGTTTTGAAGATGGCAATGTACCTTTTCAACAAAAAATTCTGTAAAATTTTAAGTCAAAGAAAGAAAGAAAGAAAGAAAGAAAAGGAAAAAAATATCAGTGTCACCACTGTCAATGTTAACTAAAACTACCTAAAACTAACCAAAACTAACTTTTCTTAAAATAATGTAAAAATGAACAAATAAATAAAATATGGCAATTTAAATTTTTGGGTGAACTATCCCTTTAAATTTAAGATGAAGTACTAAATTACAAAAACTAAAATTTAAAATTTAAAATATTAAAATTACAATTACAATAAAAGTAAAAAAAATAAATAAAAAAAAACGTACTAAAATTAAAAGAAAAACTGAAAATACACAAAAACTAATTCAAAATATTAATAAATACTTGATCATATTACATCATACCAAAATAACACTGTAAAACATCAAAAGGATGAAAACCAGACTTCTTTAATCACTTTGGTTGGAGCTAGGGGTGGGCGATATGGGAAAAATATTTCACTATTTTTTTTTTTTTATAGAAATATTACGATTCACGATTTTATCATGATTCTTCGTCATGTTGGTTTTACTAGTTTGCAAGTTGTCTGAGCAGTACAGCCAAACTAATTTCCCTATTATAAAGACAAAGCCTTACAAGCTAACAAAAAAAACAAAAAAAAGAAAAGATAATGGCAGATATTTAGGCCAAAGTGGGCGAAGATAAAAATCTTTGTCATTATTTTATCTTTGTTATTAAAAAATAAGAACAAAGATACACATTACAACTACACATCATATACAAATAAAACAAACAGTGCTTTATTTTCAGGTACAATAGGTGTATTTAGCAGGAGCATTCAAGAAATTTAATGAACAAATATAAAAATAAAACACTATATAGACTGATTCCTATTAAAGCAACTGTTTTAAAAGTTCTTCAGTCAAGAATAGTGAGTGATTTTTGTCTTTGTGTTTTGTTGTTGTATTAACGTTAAAGGAATAGTTCACCCAAAAATAAAATTCTGTCATGTCTGTCAATTCTGTCAGTGTTTTATTTTTATACCAGCATTTACTCACTCAAAAGTTGTTTTAACCCTTTAGGCGCCAGGTTTTTTTTTTGGAAAAATGCTGGATTTTGACATCAAGATTTCAAAAGCTTGTGGCTTGAAAGGGCTTAAAGATAGAGATCTACTGTAAATTAGAAAAATGTTGGGCATGACCAAAAGTTTATGTGGGGTGTAAATATACTAATCTAATTAGCATATTATGACGTCATCAGGGGCGGCCATCTTGAATTTCATAATATTCAGGAAATAGTAGATATTGAATTGATGTTTGAACTTATTTGCGGCCAAAAGGCAAATATTCCCCTTCAGAGTCAGAATCGGCGAATAACATTTGCAACACATCCTCACGGTACAACTTTTTATTAGCCATTTGGTGATTTTCTCTCACAAATCTCAGCTTACCCGCACGCCATGAACTGAACTGCTTCCGCATCAATGACACGAAAGCTCACTTGCTCTGCTATTTCCTCAAACACTTTGAATAGGAAGGTGACGTAATTTTGGTCTAGAATCGAAGTAGTACATGTCTGCCATCTAGTGGTAGGGAATACAAATGAGATATTACACCATATTACGAACTACAGTCTATTTGATTAAGTGTGACGTCTTGTCGCAATTTTGCAACTTTGGCGCTAAGAGGGTTAAATCTGAATGAGTTTCTTTCTTCTGCTGAACATAAATGCTAATTTGAAGAACATGGAAAACCAAACAGTTGCTGGTCTACAGTGACTTCCATAGTATTTTTTCAAACTATCAAATTCAATGTGGACCAGCAACTGTTTGGTTATCCACATTCTTCAAAACATCTTATTTTGTGTTCAAGCTACTGTTTGGTTACTCACATTCTTCAAAATATCTTCTTTTGTGTTCAGCACAATAAAGAAATTAATACAGGTTTGGGACAACATGTGAGTTGAGTAAATAATGACAGAAATTCAATTTTAGGGTGAACTATCTCTTTAATGACTGTCGGCAGCATGTTTAGTACTGTCCCTTTAAGACCTGCATGCATCTAATATACAGGCACGAATCCATTTTTCTCTCAACTGTTTACTTTCATTTTAGACATAACCAACTGAGTCTATATGTAAACCTTGTGTGTTTTGACAGTATTAGCGCTAAAGATAATTTAGTTCAGTAATCAAGCGCTGTTTGATAGGCTTTTTAGTGCGCGTGCTTCGGATGTACATGCTCAGAAAAAGCGCATGTCAGATTTAACCGGCAATGCTTTAAAGCACATGCAAATAATGTACTTTTGCGATTGCAAATAAGTGCAGTGTCCCGTGAGAGTAACTCTACCGCTGAGTTAACACTGAATGTATGCGGTGTTGTACAGTATATTGAGACGGAGGCGCCAGAACTGTAACTGATAGAATATGCGCTGCAGCACGATACTACGATATTTCTTCAAAAGCAGATCATTGAGACATTTTTATCGTCCACGATCAAAAATCGTCATATCGCACACCCAGGGCTCCAGACTAACATTTGAGAGCAGTGGCACCAGCGCTACTAAGTTTTACAGATGGTGGCGCCAGGAGCAGATTTGGTAGCGCTGGGGGTGGTGTGCGGGAGTATTAAAATATAGATAATTGAATCATAAAATTACTATTGTTTTGCATTAATAAGTGCATAATAAGTGCATATTTCTACCACAACACCATGGTTACAGTTAGCACTACCCAGAGCCGTTGAGAAAGTGTGTGTTTCTCAACGGCTCTGGCGTTACCGCTTCTGGTTTCCTGACGTATGTCAGCGCTGTTTATAACAGAGATTTCTGTGCAGAATTTGAATGATCCTCACTAGATCACGCAGCAACCATATCATTGTGCGGCGAATTCTCACTGGATCTCGCAGCACTGTTGCATCTGTGCAGTAACAGAGTCGCGAAATCAACTTTAGCTCCAGAGTAAAGCTGTTCTGAGCTCGGACAAGTTTGTTTGCGTCGCGGTGCTGAAACGTAGCGCGGTTTAGTTTCGCTTTAGTTTCGTTTGCCATTTGATGTTTCTCAAATGTAACAGAAATGGCAGCGCTTATGAGTTGGACAACGCGGTGGTCGTGCCAGTGTGACCGCTCACAAAAATCAGTCGCACCGGCAGAAAAAATGGTCGCTAAATGCGACCATTTAGTCGCAGTCTGGAGCACTGCGCACACCCCTAGTTGGAGCAATGTACTTTTTCTACGAAAAATTCAGTAAGATTTTTTAACTCTACTTCTACAATATAATATAATATGAATGAATGCACATCAGGTGTGTTTTTATTTAATTCAATTTACTAATGTAACTATTATAAATAAAACGGTATATATCCTGTCATAATTGTACAGAATGGTCATATTCTGTACATGCAACTTAGCTAGACTTATAGTAAAAAAAAATCATTAAATTCAATCAAATTCACCATCAATACAGAAGCTGTATTTATTACATCCACCATGTTTTCTCACTGACTCACCACCAACTCGAAAGTTTCCCACTTGTAAAAGCTACTTTGTGGTGGCGTTCATGTGCCTTCAACTCATAAAAACAATCTTTCTGACATTATTTATATTCCAAAGCGACTATACAATGCAATTATCGTCAAGCATGCAAATCGTGTGGAAAAAGCACACACATTTGGATTTATGCTGAATGAGAGGTAATTTGTTTGTATAAAGTGTTTCCCACATGCCAGCAGTTCGTTTAATTTTAAATAAATTAATTTAGGTTGGGTGTATTTTATAATAATGTTTGTATATCGAATGCCACTATAATTTATGTCTGTTTTATATGAATTTGTTTTGTGAATATCATTAAATTTAAATGTTTTATTGTTGAGTGAGGGCAACTAAAATGCATGGTCATAGTGTTTATAACGTTTGTGAGCGTTTGATTTTATTTACCGGAATTTTACATCATTTCTGAATGCAAACTTAAAATGTTGGCATGTACACTAGAGCCGCGTTTCCACCGAAATTACCTGGTGCTTTTTTTCCCCCAGACCTGTTGCTTTCTGCGTTTCCACCGCGGTCTAAAGTACCGTGAAGATTAGGCAAATAGTCTGGTGACGTAGGTCTGCGCGCATTTCTCAATACAAAGTACGCAAATTTCAGACTTGTATCCTCGGTAGTTCAGACTTTGCGAGTTCGACTCAGGAGTGTGATCTCCCGTGGACGGGATGATGCAAGTCCTGTAATTCTGCAAACAGCAGCGTACTTGATAACATGAGTCTTTATATTTATATTTAAAATAAGACGAAATATGATATCAAATACCACCTCCTCCTTTCGTTTTCATTTAAACATTAATAGCCGCAGAAATGTAGTTCAGGGAAATGTGTAGGCATATAGCCTACATTACAAAACGAAATAATATATCAAACAGTATTGCCTCTTTTTATTTTGATTTTAACATTAATAGATTAATTGAATAAAGACCAAAGATTACCTGTTAGATTTACCCAAAACAAATTATATTTGATGTTTAACCACTTAAGAGACAACAGAGCCAGCGGCAAATGTCAGAAGGACTAGCCGAGTCGAGGCTGCTCTAGTCTGGAAACATGAGCACTGAGCTCCCGCTGATCGCGTGGAGTTGATCGTCTCCGAAATCGGCGAAACACATTTTTAAATAGGCGCTGTCTTTATAAATAAACAGCAGATTTAAGTTTTAAACAACTACATTCACGCCTGAAATACTTTTAAAACTACATTTCATGACACAATAACAGTAATATTTTGAAAATTATCTGAATAAATGGTGGTTGAAATTACAATGCTTCGTGAACTCAACCAATCAGCATGTTTAGCACCCAAGTCCCGCCCCCGAAAGTTCCGGACCTTTGAAAAAGTACTACCTCGCGAGCAGGGACTTTCTGAGGG
>NW_015557105.1:549504-562216 GCF_001515605.1 Sinocyclocheilus anshuiensis | reverse complement strand
TCTCTCAACTGTTTACTTTCATTTTAGACATAACCAACTGAGTCTATATGTAAACCTTGTGTGTTTTGACAGTATTAGCGCTAAAGATAATTTAGTTCAGTAATCAAGCGCTGTTTGATAGGCTTTTTAGTGCGCGTGCTTCGGATGTACATGCTCAGAAAAAGCGCATGTCAGATTTAACCGGCAATGCTTTAAAGCACATGCAAATAATGTACTTTTGCGATTGCAAATAAGTGCAGTGTCCCGTGAGAGTAACTCTACCGCTGAGTTAACACTGAATGTATGCGGTGTTGTACAGTATATTGAGACGGAGGCGCCAGAACTGTAACTGATAGAATATGCGCTGCAGCACGATACTACGATATTTCTTCAAAAGCAGATCATTGAGACATTTTTATCGTCCACGATCAAAAATCGTCATATCGCACACCCAGGGCTCCAGACTAACATTTGAGAGCAGTGGCACCAGCGCTACTAAGTTTTACAGATGGTGGCGCCAGGAGCAGATTTGGTAGCGCTGGGGGTGGTGTGCGGGAGTATTAAAATATAGATAATTGAATCATAAAATTACTATTGTTTTGCATTAATAAGTGCATAATAAGTGCATATTTCTACCACAACACCATGGTTACAGTTAGCACTACCCAGAGCCGTTGAGAAAGTGTGTTTCTCAACGGCTCTGGCGTTACCGCTTCTGGTTTCCTGACGTATGTCAGCGCTGTTTATAACAGAGATTTCTGTGCAGAATTTGAATGATCCTCACTAGATCACGCAGCAACCATATCATTGTGCGGCGAATTCTCACTGGATCTCGCAGCACTGTTGCATCTGTGCAGTAACAGAGTCGCGAAATCAACTTTAGCTCCAGAGTAAAGCTGTTCTGAGCTCGGACAAGTTTGTTTGCGTCGCGGTGCTGAAACGTAGCGCGGTTTAGTTTCGCTTTAGTTTCGTTTGCCATTTGATGTTTCTCAAATGTAACAGAAATGGCAGCGCTTATGAGTTGGACAACGCGGTGGTCGTGCCAGTGTGACCGCTCACAAAAATCAGTCGCACCGGCAGAAAAAATGGTCGCTAAATGCGACCATTTAGTCGCAGTCTGGAGCACTGCGCACACCCCTAGTTGGAGCAATGTACTTTTTCTACGAAAAATTCAGTAAGATTTTTTAACTCTACTTCTACAATATAATATAATATGAATGAATGCACATCAGGTGTGTTTTTATTTAATTCAATTTACTAATGTAACTATTATAAATAAAACGGTATATATCCTGTCATAATTGTACAGAATGGTCATATTCTGTACATGCAACTTAGCTAGACTTATAGTAAAAAAAAATCATTAAATTCAATCAAATTCACCATCAATACAGAAGCTGTATTTATTACATCCACCATGTTTTCTCACTGACTCACCACCAACTCGAAAGTTTCCCACTTGTAAAAGCTACTTTGTGGTGGCGTTCATGTGCCTTCAACTCATAAAAACAATCTTTCTGACATTATTTATATTCCAAAGCGACTATACAATGCAATTATCGTCAAGCATGCAAATCGTGTGGAAAAAGCACACACATTTGGATTTATGCTGAATGAGAGGTAATTTGTTTGTATAAAGTGTTTCCCACATGCCAGCAGTTCGTTTAATTTTAAATAAATTAATTTAGGTTGGGTGTATTTTATAATAATGTTTGTATATCGAATGCCACTATAATTTATGTCTGTTTTATATGAATTTGTTTTGTGAATATCATTAAATTTAAATGTTTTATTGTTGAGTGAGGGCAACTAAAATGCATGGTCATAGTGTTTATAACGTTTGTGAGCGTTTGATTTTATTTACCGGAATTTTACATCATTTCTGAATGCAAACTTAAAATGTTGGCATGTACACTAGAGCCGCGTTTCCACCGAAATTACCTGGTGCTTTTTTTCCCCCAGACCTGTTGCTTTCTGCGTTTCCACCGCGGTCTAAAGTACCGTGAAGATTAGGCAAATAGTCTGGTGACGTAGGTCTGCGCGCATTTCTCAATACAAAGTACGCAAATTTCAGACTTGTATCCTCGGTAGTTCAGACTTTGCGAGTTCGACTCAGGAGTGTGATCTCCCGTGGACGGGATGATGCAAGTCCTGTAATTCTGCAAACAGCAGCGTACTTGATAACATGAGTCTTTATATTTATATTTAAAATAAGACGAAATATGATATCAAATACCACCTCCTCCTTTCGTTTTCATTTAAACATTAATAGCCGCAGAAATGTAGTTCAGGTATTGCCTCTTTTTATTTTCATTTTAACATATTAATAGATTAATAGATTAATTGAATAAAGACCAAAGATTACCTGTTAGATTTACCCAAAACAAATTATATTTGATGTTTAACCACTTAAGAGACAACAGAGCCAGCGGCAAATGTCAGAAGGACTAGCCGAGTCGAGGCTGCTCTAGTCTGGAAACATGAGCACTGAGCTCCCGCTGATCGCGTGGAGTTGATCGTCTCCGAAATCGGCGAAACACATTTTTAAATAGGCGCTGTCTTTATAAATAAACAGCAGATTTAAGTTTTAAACAACTACATTCACGCCTGAAATACTTTTAAAACTACATAGCCAGCGGCAAATGTCAGAAGGACTAGCCGAGGTGAGGCTGCTCTCGTCGGGAAACATGAGCACTGAGCTCACATCTCCGAAATCAGAAAAGCACATTTTCAAATAGACGCTGTCTTTATAAATAAACCGCAGATTTGATTTTTAAGCATCTACATTCTCACCTGAAATACTCTTAAAACTACATTTCATGATACAATAATAAACAAAATTATGCGAATAAATGGTGGTTGAAATGCAATGCTGCATGAACTCAACCAATCAGCGTGCTCCGCGCCCAAGTCCCGCCCCCGAAAGTTCCGGACCTTTGAAAAAGTACTACCTCGCGAGCAGGGACTTTCTGAGGGGCAATTTTTTACCCAGAACTTTATTTAGATCCTGGTTCCTGCGGTGGAAACACACCGAGTACCGGCCCAAAGTCCCTAGTTCCTGGGTAAAGTACCAGCGGTGAAAACGCGGCTTAACAAGACTTATCTGTGGTTTTTTTTCTTTCAACAATGCAATTTTGAGCTGGTGTGACTAGGGCTGGGAAAAAAATTTTTGATTTTTTGATTAATTGTTTTTTTAAATGACGTTGATTCGATATCGATTCTCAAAAGCCGCGAACCGATCTTTTCCGGTATTTATTTCAGCAAACATTTAACACAAGATCTGATTAATGTGAATCTTATAATTTGTCTTCTCCACTAGATGTCACCCTCTTATTTACCTTACCTTGCGCGATGTTACAACAGAAAGCCTGTCATTCAATTCAGTGCTTATCATAGCGGTGATACTGTTGACAAGAACCAAGAACAAAGCAATATGCGTGATATGCCATGCTCAGGTGAAATGCTATAGTAATACTACAAATCTGCAGAAGCATTTGACATCACGCATAAGGTGCCATGATTTCCGCAATGAATGAATGAATGAATGTACTATAAATCTGCGGAAGCATTTGATATCACACATAAGGCGCCATGATTTCTGCAATGAATGAATGGCGGATGGCGCGGCGCACTGTTTTGTTTACTACACACATACTAAAGCGCGGATGATGCTCGCGGTGTTTTCAGCTTCTGCCGTCTCACTATATGACGATATGAACACACAAATATCATCTCCAGCTGCTCTGAGAGTCATTTCATTAACATTTTACCGTTGTAGGGTATCAGACCGAATCAGACTATTTAAGATTCGATCAAGAACATGGTTGAAACACGAGGAGTCGAATTCCACAGAAAGGCCCAAGACGACAGGATTTTCGTAAATCAGATCCTAGCGTCAGCCAGTCTGAAGCAACCCTAACCAACCAACTCTTTCACAGAACAGCTTGCAACACCTAGAGGACAAGAACCAGACTGAGATTCCTTAGGAGACCTTTTACTCTCTGGTCTTCACAGAACATGTCCTTATGTTCACAGAATGACACGGAAACTGTCTTTTGCAGATGTAGATGCACCAAAATGAACTCAAAAGGACTTATAAACGAATATCAGTCCATTGCTTAACTCCATATCATGTATGTAACCCACACATTTGACTATCATGCTCTAATCACTCATTGTGTATGTATTTTGAATAACTATTGAATAGTTTACAGGATTATATTCATGTTGGGTATGAATGAGTTTGATCATGTTTAGTATGTGTGTGTTTGAATCTTCTTGCTTGAAACGTTTCTTCCAATCAATTATTTGTCAAATGTATCATATTCTTGTTATAGAAACCATGTCCAAAATTATACTCTGCAAGAGCGGGGAAATTCGGACCATGTGACTGATAAGATAACATTGATTTATGAATTGGGAGGAGAAACATAACACCCCGAGCAAAGACGATATCTAATTGGTCAAGACACCATTTGGGAGGTGTCCCACAGCCCGGTTTAAATACTCAGGACACCATCACATTACGCTTTTTAGCTTTTAGCTTCTAGCCTTTAGTCATGCTTTTAGGTTTTTCCTTGCCTTTTTGCCACCGCGTTTTGACGCTGCTTTTTAGCACTCTTTGAGCATGCTCTGGCTTACATGCCAGCAGCTCCTCTAAAACCATGACGAGAAAACCCATCTAGTCTCGTTACTTCTATTCTTCTACTTTAATTAATTATCCGTTGAGAGTTTCGTGTTCTGAGTTAAGTTTTGCCGCAACAACGTGTCTCCGAGGTCACCTCGAGTCTGTGACTGCCTCAAAACTTCAACCAGCCCACAACTCCGCATCTTCAGCCAACGCCCAACCACTGGCTTCCCAAGACGTCACTTCAACGACTACTGAACTTCCAGCCAAGGAACTCAAGGCGAGGGTTAATTAAGTGATCGATGGTTGTTCAGGTCTATGCAATTGCACATATTGCTATAAACTTGGGATTTCACATTTTCATTCTCTTAAACTCATTCTTTCCTCACTTTCTCTCTTCCTGCAACTTGTGTAAATGTGTGAGTGTGTGTGTTTATGTGTTAGACTAGTTTATATGTCTTAGTTGTATCGAATAAAGCCTTATTTATATTGAAAATAGAAGTATCTTGTGTTTTGTGCTTACAAGTTAATGTCTCAAATTCCCTATAAAATCTTAAATGATTCCCTTTGAGGTAAATTGACCTGTTTCCCTTACACCGTTTAATTTGAGAAAACTACCTTCATATTATGATATGATATCACATACACAGCAGCTGCAAGTTCTTCACGGCAACCCGTCAAAATAAAAGTTTGGTTTAATGTGAAGAAACTGTGTCAGAAATATATATTACTATTTAGCAGTCTTAAGACTCAATGTAACAACAATGCTACTACTACTACTACTATAACTTTTTAATTTTAGCAGTAAACATCTGTTGTGCAGCACATTGTTTGCCAAAAAATAAAAGGGTTTAAGTTTCTCTTGATTAGGATAAATTAAATGAATGTTTTATGCCTTCATCTGATTACCAAAAAAATAAGAAAAGCATTTTATAGGGCCCTATTGTTGTTTAAAAAAAGGACCCTATACAAAAAAAAATAAAAAATAGGTTTAAAATACAGGCCTGCGGCTTTTAATTTCTTTGTATTAATTCACCATTTGTAAACTGATGTTTACTGTTCAATTTTTTTTAGAAATATCAATAGCATTTGTATTAAAACTATATTCACTGAATGTAATCAAAAAAATCGAGAATCGAATCGAGCTTGCGAATCGAAATTGAATCAGGACATCTGAATCGATACCCAGCCCTAGATGTGATGTCAGGAGTGACTTGTTTTCCCAAAAACTGGGTGATTTTTTTTTTTGGACAGGTGGTGTGAGATACTGACCAGCAGGTGTGGATGAGCTGGACGGGGCGCCGCCGGCGGAGCGCTGGCTGGGTGTCGTGCGAACAGCCCACTGCATGGACCGCGGCGCCTGGGCCGCACTGTTAGCATGCGCTGAGCCCGTGGTTCTCTCTAGAGGCTCGTCCAACAGGAAAGTCTCCTGATCCACATCATCACTCTGACTGCTGCTGCTGTCCGAGTCACTGGAGTCATTCGACTGGGAGTCGTCCTCGGAGAAGAAAGCAGGAACACTGCTGGCACCTTCAGGAAAAAACAGAGTGGAAGGTTATGCTGAAGCCGACATCACAATTATCAAACGCACACAATTTATTTTTTACGTTATGGTTTAAAGGTTTAAAAGTTTGTTTTTCTGCACCATAGTGGCATCAAACAGAATTACAACACAGTTGGTTTGAGTGACTAGGGTTGCAAAAAGGTGGAAAATTTCCAGTAAATTTCTGAAACATTTCAGAAATTTTGGGAACTTTCCAGGATTTTTTTTTTAATATTCCAGGGATTTTTGGAAAGTTTCCAGAAATTTATCGGAAATTTTCCACCCCTTTGCAACCCTATGAGTGACATGTGCTCAACCAATGGCGTGAGTTTTGGGAGGGGCTACCTGTTTGTTTGACCTATAGCAAATGCGAGGTGTTACAAAAATGTTTGAAAATTAATTATTTGCAATTCTATTTGATGACACTCCAGGTATAGGAATTAAACAATTTTGTCCCTCTTTGTTCTTCATTGTTGTTTGATTTTTTTCCCTTTTCTTTTTGTTTTTCTACAACATCAGGCAAAGCATCTGCCAACAAAAAATGGCTTTTTGGATAACTCAGGTACATTTACATTTATTTGAATGTGGATTAATGTACACGTTCATTTAAATAAATATAAAAATTTAAAATAAAATAAAAATAAATTTTGGGTAAATTAATCAAAATAAGTAAAATAAGTACCCTGGACCACAAAACCAGTCATAAGGGTAATTTATACATCATCTGAAAGCTGAATAAATAAGCTTTCCATTGATGTATGGTTTGTTAGGATAGGACTATTTGGCAGAGATACAACCATTTGAAAATCTGGAATCTGAGGGTGCAAAAAAATACAAATAAATAAATAAAAATATTGAGAAAATCGCCTTTAAAGTTGTCCAAATTAAGTTCTTAGCAATACATATTACTAATCAAAAATTAAGTTTTGATATATTTACGGAAGAAAATTTATAAAATATCTTCATGGAACATGATCTTTACTTAATATCCTAATGATTTTTGGAATAAAAGAAAAACCGATAATTATGACTCACAATGTATTGTTGGCTACTGCTACAAATATACCTGTGCTACTTGTGACTGCTTTTGTGCTCCAGGGTCAAACTTAGATACATTAGTTAGATTAGTATAGACAATTTAGCCTGTCATTTCTGCCAATAGTAGATAAACACTCAATTTGATAGGAAAAATGAAAAATAGACTGGTTGATCCACCAAATATAATTCTACAGGTGCCACAGGGACAAATTCAAAACAAAATGCGTTTATAGTTTTTATCTGAAGCCATTATAGCTTCCTGTACACTCAGCAGGTTATGTGGAGAGCAAAACAAAATAGGAAGGAGCACCACAATTACAGTAATTGCTGCAATTTTGATAAAGTGAAGCACCTGCTTCAGATCCAGCGGTGGCGGCGGTCACAACGCTCCTGCGGCCACTGGCGTTGTCTTGGTTGCTATGGTTACTCTCACTGTCACTCTCGGTCTCAGCAGCAGCCAATAAATCCAGCTCCATGTCGCTCCCTGTAAGAAAAACGATTAGCAATTATTTGTGACCTCAGCCTCGTTTATAGAAGAAACTGTTGGCTTCTAGACAAAAGGACAACGAGCGCCAGTGTTTCAAACACATTTGTGTTTTTCTTGTAATACAAAAATTCTTAATAGCGCAGCAGGAAATGCACTGCCACGTAGGGCTGGGCAATATGGGCAAAAATATTATCGCAGTATTTTTTTCCCATATCATTCGATATCGATATTTATCACGATATTCATTTCATACCATTAATGGGAAGGAAATACATCTCACATGTTTGTTAGATGTGAAGAATGAATGTAAACATAACTTGTCTGTTTACAAGTGAACTCCACACAGTAAACTAATTATAGTAAAATAATAATTTAGATCCCCATGAAATCAAACATTTTTTTCCCCACAAATTCTGTGTTTCCCTTTTATTTTTTTCTGGATTCAGTGTTTTATTATTAATAAAAATATTGAGAAAATCGCCTTTAAAGTTGTCCAAATTAAGTTCTTAGCAATACATATTACTAATCAAAAATTAAGTTTTGATATATTTACGGAAGAAAATTTATAAAATATCTTCATGGAACATGATCTTTACTTAATATCCTAATGATTTTTGGAATAAAAGAAAAACCGATAATTATGACTCACAATGTATTGTTGGCTACTGCTACAAATATACCTGTGCTACTTGTGACTGCTTTTGTGCTCCAGGGTCAAACTTAGATACATTAGTTAGATTAGTATAGACAATTTAGCCTGTCATTTCTGCCAATAGTAGATAAACACTCAATTTGATAGGAAAAATGAAAAATAGACTGGTTGATCCACCAAATATAATTCTACAGGTGCCACAGGGACAAATTCAAAACAAAATGCGTTTATAGTTTTTATCTGAAGCCATTATAGCTTCCTGTACACTCAGCAGGTTATGTGGAGAGCAAAACAAAATAGGAAGGAGCACCACAATTACAGTAATTGCTGCAATTTTGATAAAGTGAAGCACCTGCTTCAGATCCAGCGGTGGCGGCGGTCACAACGCTCCTGCGGCCACTGGCGTTGTCTTGGTTGCTATGGTTACTCTCACTGTCACTCTCGGTCTCAGCAGCAGCCAATAAATCCAGCTCCATGTCGCTCCCTGTAAGAAAAACGATTAGCAATTATTTGTGACCTCAGCCTCGTTTATAGAAGAAACTGTTGGCTTCTAGACAAAAGGACAACGAGCGCCAGTGTTTCAAACACATTTGTGTTTTTCTTGTAATACAAAAATTCTTAATAGCGCAGCAGGAAATGCACTGCCACGTAGGGCTGGGCAATATGGGCAAAAATATTATCGCAGTATTTTTTTCCCATATCATTCGATATCGATATTTATCACGATATTCATTTCATACCATTAATGGGAAGGAAATACATCTCACATGTTTGTTAGATGTGAAGAATGAATGTAAACATAACTTGTCTGTTTACAAGTGAACTCCACACAGTAAACTAATTATAGTAAAATAATAATTTAGATCCCCATGAAATCAAACATTTTTTTCCCCACAAATTCTGTGTTTCCCTTTTATTTTTTTCTGGATTCAGTGTTTTATTATTTAGCACAAAATTATTATCAAAAATTTTCGAATTAAATGCATTAATAAAAATTCAACAAATTAATCGATCTTTTAAAATGCAATCAAATGAAAATATAACAATTTACAAAAAATCTGATTTTTTTTTTTTTTTAATTTTGTGAAATAAGCTGCTGCAAAACAGAACTTAATTATTAAATCATGGATAAAAATATATTGGGTTGCATAATATTCCTTATTATTTTTAAAATGAGGAGGACTACATTTAACTATTAAAAAAGGTCATATTATTCTCGTCACATTTTCTTCAAGTTAAACCAAACTTTTACTTTGGTGGTTTGTTCTAAATATTGATTTATCCCTCAGCCATACTGGCATGTGTTCTAAGAACGTAAATAACACCTTATGAGATTAAACAAATTTCTGTGTCTCATTCGCAAGTCCTGTTAAGCGTGTAGTGTCTGTGCGATCATGTGTTTACCATCTTCATCGTGTTCATCATGCTGCCCTTCGGCCTCTGCGTTCTCCTCGCCCTGCTCCTCCTGGTCATCATGGTGATCCTCCTCACCTGCAACGCCCTCCACAACCTCCACCTGAACAAGTGAACAGCCAGGGAGCATTTAGAGAAAGAGCTTCAGGCAAAACAAACAAACTTTAAAACAAGTGATAGAACAATATAGCATCGCACCTCTTCTACGTCAGCAGAAACAATATCATCCTGCTCCTCGTCGCGGCCACGGGCCGTTTGGGACTGGCTGCTGCGGCGGGGCTGAGGGTTCCTGATGATGTAAGAAGAGGCTGACTGACTGGAGCTGAGAGGCACAAGACAGCAGACAACACCAGCATTAATGACAACTTCAATAAGATCTATTAGAGTACTCTGCAATAGCTTCAGTGTAGCAACAGCTTCAACTTAAATCTGACAACGCATCTGTAATAGGGTTTGTTATAAACAACACGTAAAACAAACAGGGTTCGGCTGATGCATGTTTCTGTTGATGGATGCACATTCTGGCTTCCCAATACATTAAAACAACAGCGATGGAAAAAAAAAAAAACGTGGACAAAGCATTCACTCTTGTTCAATGCGAGTGCCGTATGCTGGAATATGAGCAGTCATTTATTCTGTCATCGTGCTGATAGCGCACATGCACAGGTGAGACCTGAACAGCACACTTTGATATCGGTGTTTAAAGTAAACTCATTTAAGCTTTGCCAGTTTAAACATTTAAGAGACAGAAGACGCGAGCTCGCGCGCACAGTGAGAAGATTTGTGCGTGCGCTCATCCGAAGCGCACAAACCCACGCCTCAGAACACGTGAAAATATTAAGCTCTCTGTGAAATATTGTGTTTGAATGGACAAATTCACACAAAAATTATGTCAAAATGACCATCTTGGTAAATATCCTATAGCAGACATAGCCGGCTCAACGTACAGTTTCAGTGCACTGGATCAGTGCATTCTCTTAAAGTGACAGCACTTTCTATTTTATTAATATTAATCATACAGCAAGAACAAGGAAATCACTCACTGCTCTTGATTGAAGAGCTTTTGTAACTTTAATTTATACAGTAAAATATGCAATGTTATTTTACATTTACATTACTTTATTCAATTTCTGTACCTAAAAACTCATGTTAGACCTAACTAAAAAACCTGAAAATCACTTTATTTTATTTGTATCTTTACTCTATTGTATTTATTTGTGCTGTTGCTTGTAGTTAGATAGATTATTCTTATTTTCTTTATTTTTATTTGACAGTATATTTTTTTCTAATTCTTAATCTACAATAGTGGTTCTCAATCCAGTGGCCTCAGCAAACTTCCAAGGTGGTGTTATAATGACTTAAAATGTTTTTTAATTAAGCTTTAAAATAGCTTAAATTATAAAAAAAATATTTATTATTTTAATTCATACCCTCAAGCCAGAATTACCATTGTCTTGGAAAAAACAGGATATATAAAACCTACTTTTAGCCAAAAAACCCTAAAAATTTGATTTCTAGACCTGAAAACTCATGTACATAAATTAATAAATTTTTTGATTATACATTTTTCTAGTTATGCCAAGCTATAAAATTGTATTGGATCGAAAAAGCTCTGTAGTTTTAATTGTGGGGGGCAAAATATAATATAATGCAATATAATGATGATTTAAAGTAGGGATGGGTCACGATTTTCAAATATTCGATTAGTTGATTTAATTATAGAATTTCTAATAGGTTGTGCGATTATTGTCTTAAAAAATGTCCCCATGTTTTCCGTGCTGATGCAGTGGTGACGCGTTCATGTAAGCAGAGGGTGGCGCTGCCAACAGACTTGTGTGGCATAAAAAAAAAGACTTGCGTAGCATATAATGGTTACAGTAACTTGGGACGATATCAAATAAGCTCTTTGCGGACCACAAACACCCCCGACTGGGTTAGAGGTGTGGCTGAATCCGTATTCAGAAAGGCGCGGAACACAAATAACGCGTTCTACGGAGCCACTAAAGGGACATGATTAGCCGCTTGCTAACGGTAGCCTGTTACATTACAGTACATAACATTTCACTTACCACATAAACAGAGTAAGGAGAGATGACTGATAGGATGATGGCGAATGATTTGCAGATCCTGAGCACAACTGACAAACATCTAATCTTGTAAAATGTGTGGTAAGTACTGCCGAGTGCTGCTCCGTGATGTGATCGCGAATCTCGAAAGTGAAAGTAAAAAACAAGCGCGCGTTCATAAGCGATTTCAATGCAACGCATGTTAATAACGGCTCCCTGATGCCCACAGTTTACATACAGTGTAATTACACAAAGATATAATTGCGACAGAAGATATTGAAGTATATTTTTCCTCCCATCTCGTATCTATTCCCTTCAGGGATTCAATTTTTTTAAATGGAAATGTCCTAGCCTTATGAGCAGTTGATTTATGCTAATCGACGGACTGTTATGTTAATAAGTGCTGTCATTTGGTTATGTTTATTGTATTAATATGTTTCAGCACGTTACACGTCATTATATGGCTTGAGTTAAGGTAGCCTAACTTCTGAATTAAACAGTTTATCATACAGATTGGAAGCGTGAATCCCATCTCTCTCCATCTCTCTCTGTTTATGGGTGCTTGTGCGTGCTTGCGGGGGAGGGGTGCGATTTTTGAATAATAATCTAATAATACCCAGCGATTTTTGAATATTATTTTTGCTTGGAATGCCCATCCCTAATTTAGAGATTAAAGGGGTCATATGATGCGATTTAAATTTTTCCTTTCTCTTTGGAGTGTTACAAGCTCTTGGTGCATAAAGAATATCTGTAAAGTTGCAAAGACTAAAGTCTCAAATCCAAAGAAATATTCTTTATAAAAGTTCAGAGTCAGCCACACCTACCTAAAACGGCTCGTTCTAACACGCCCCCACATATCTACCTCACTATGTGGGAAGATTTGCATAATGCCGCCCAAATGTTCACG
>NW_015557105.1:542604-549285 GCF_001515605.1 Sinocyclocheilus anshuiensis | reverse complement strand
CTTTAAACCGCATAAACACATTTCATTACACCAAATACACAAAATAATGTTCTTTTTAGCAACATCATATGACCTTTAAAAAACGCTTTAGGAGTTGAGAAAAAATTTTTTTTTTTAGTTACGCTGAGCCCTAAAATATTTTAATTGGGTAAAATAGAGTGAAGTATTGATTTATTTTTTTAAATCTTGATATTTAATTTTTATCCAGTATAGCACAAATGACTGAAAACATCATTTAAATTCACTGGCTAAAAAAGAGAAGAAACCCTGAAGAAGATTCTGCAGTTCTGAAGTGTAATGATTATAATTATAATTATTTTAGTTCCAAATTTTAATATATTGCAGGGCTCCAGACTCATTCTTCCCACTGGTCGCTCTTTTGCAACTAACTTTCTCAGCTGGTCGCACGAGCACATGATTTGGTCGCAATCTTTTTTTTTTTTTGCGCTACAACATGGGATTAATCAATGCATGCTGATGAACTTTTATCATAGTTTATAGTTATATGGAAATGAAAGTGGTTAACATTCAGCCCGTTCTTTTTCACCAGTAGTATTAATTGTGATTTGAATTTTGTGAATGGGAGTTCCTCTTTTGCTATGTTATAAGCTGGGCTTCAGATGCTTTCACTTTCGATTTCGCGATCTTGTCATGTTTTACAAGAAAAGATAATTGTCTGTTTTTCTTATTTCTACACACCTTTCACTTTTTAAGACTAAAACAAAAGATGGATTCATTGTTATTCTTAATTAAAAAGCACAACAACAATAAAACGGTAAGATACAATGACAAACTAGCTTACAAAACGTTTAACAAAAACGAATAAGATGAGGCATGGCATACACCACATGCTGTATTATATACCGACTAATAAAGTACAGAACGTTTAGCAAACACAGAGGAATCAAATAAAAAAATAAATAAAAGAGCCTCCATAGCGTAACGTGAGGTAAACAGCAAAGATAACAAGCTTTTCAAAATGAAAACAAAAAGAAAAGTAAAACTAACATGTTCACCCTCTCTGGTTTAAGAAGCAGTCTTTTACTTTACTTTCACTTTAAAACCATCCATCGTTTCCTCAATATTCACGTAATTTTTGCTGCACGCAACTTCGCACTCCTGCTGACGCGGCGAGTATAAACCAGGCTCTACACTCGAAGCCTGCGCAGTTCAAACTAATAGCGCGGTTTCGTTATGCTTTCAGTTTCGTTGTATTAATTGTGATTTGAATTTTGTGAATGGGAGTTCCTCTTTTGCTATGTTATAAGCTGGGCTTCAGATGCTTTCACTTTCGATTTCGCGATCTTGTCATGTTTTACAAGAAAAGATAATTGTCTGTTTTTCTTATTTCTACACACCTTTCACTTTTTAAGACTAAAACAAAAGATGGATTCATTGTTATTCTTAATTAAAAAGCACAACAACAATAAAACGGTAAGATACAATGACAAACTAGCTTACAAAACGTTTAACAAAAACGAATAAGATGAGGCATGGCATACACCACATGCTGTATTATATACCGACTAATAAAGTACAGAACGTTTAGCAAACACAGAGGAATCAAATAAAAAAATAAATAAAAGAGCCTCCATAGCGTAACGTGAGGTAAACAGCAAAGATAACAAGCTTTTCAAAATGAAAACAAAAAGAAAAGTAAAACTAACATGTTCACCCTCTCTGGTTTAAGAAGCAGTCTTTTACTTTACTTTCACTTTAAAACCATCCATCGTTTCCTCAATATTCACGTAATTTTTGCTGCACGCAACTTCGCACTCCTGCTGACGCGGCGAGTATAAACCAGGCTCTACACTCGAAGCCTGCGCAGTTCAAACTAATAGCGC
The DNA here is from genome assembly GCF_001515605.1 of Sinocyclocheilus anshuiensis. NCBI lineage: Eukaryota > Metazoa > Chordata > Actinopteri > Cypriniformes > Cyprinidae > Sinocyclocheilus > Sinocyclocheilus anshuiensis. The sequence goes on along the minus strand of NW_015557105.1, from coordinate 547,441 downwards.
GGTTTCGTTATGCTTTCAGTTTCGTTTGCCGTTTGATGTTTCTCATATGCAACAGAAATGGCATCGCTTATAAATCGAAAATTGCGGTGGTCGTGCCAGTGCGACCGCACAAAATTTTGTCGCACAGGCAGAAAAAATGGTCACAGTCTGGAGCCCTGTATTTACACTCAATTTCTGTAAATTAGAAAAAGCTTTGAAATGAAACTTTGTGATTGTAGCAGATGTACCAGAGGAAACCTAAAAGTCTAAATGGGAGGCTTGGAGTCAAAAACGTTGAAAACCACTGAGATGCAGGAAGCTACATGTAGATTTTTGGTCGACTGAAGCGTCACTCACCTGCTGGACTGATCCGGGGAGGGTCGTGGGGGCAGGGGCTCCACAGAGAAGAGCTCCTCGCTGCCCTGTACAGCGTCGATGCTGGTACTGGCCAGAGTGAAGGGCGCTGTAGGGCGAGCGATGCCCATCCGCACCGGCACGATCAGGGACTCGGCCACATTGCAAAGCTCTTCCACTGCGTACGGCAACAGAGCCTGGAAAACACGCCTGCACTTCCCAATGGGCTGCGGGATGAAGTTACTGAAGGAAAAACAAAAGAGAGAGAATGTGAGCATGAGCAATGTGATTATTATTCTTCCATTAAGAAGAAAAGTCAATATATATTCTTATCTCTGTAAAGCCTGACATATGAAAAAATCTAATTTTTTGAAATGGAACAGTTTACTAAACCTTTAGACAATTTTTTTTTTTTTTTTTACTATTAAGTTCAATATAGTAAGTATAAAATGAATATAATAGGTTATATAATTATTATATAATTGCAATTGTAATGTTATATTAATGCACCAAATGAGAGGGGTCCCTGTATAGTTTACAGCATTAGTTGATTTTGTTTCCCACCAGGACACTTTTTTTCCTTAATACCTGAAATATTTACAAATGAATCAATATCAAATCACATAGTATGATAATGTATACCGTGACGTTTTCTGAGAATATTATCATACCATAAAAATCTAATACCGTTACAACCTTAATGTGAAAAACAGGATTTTCAGCAGTTTTGATCATTTAGAGATGTTGATCATTTAGAAGCCTTAGACACTTGCATATCATAGCCTTTATAGGGTTAAAATCAACATTAAACATGAAAGACTACCATATTAGCGTTTAATGATAAGATCATTAGACAATGTGTTTTGCATAAGGGTCATTCAGTGTCAAATCAACCAAATTTCAAAAACTTCCCCGGCTCAAATTTTTTATTTTGCTGATATTTTTTTCTGAAGACAGACAGACAGACAGACAGACATGTATATTGATGAAAGTCAAAATATTAAATGTCATGGATGAGTAATCCACTATTTTGTAAAGGGAGGTCAGAAGATTCAGAGCCAAATTACAGAGGGGTAAAAATGACTTCAGAAAGATGGCAGCATCATAATGTTATTTTTACAGAGAGATTGGTTAGTAAAATCTGTTGACTTTAGCAATCTTTGTTGTATTATGTGCAAATGGTGACCATTCAAAAATGGGGAAACAGCACTTTTCAAGTTTTTTTTCTCCAAAGTTTGCATGCCTGTAACTCAATTTTGAGTCTTAACAAACTTTCCTTTTGGCATCTTCATTTTTAAGGCCCTATATGGTTCGGTTGCAGAGATATTGGAATTTCAATATGGCTCCAAGAAAAAAACTTGAAAAGTGCCGTTTCCTCATTTTTGAATGGTCACCATTGGCACATAATGCAACAAAGATTGCTAAAGTCAACAGATTTTACTAACAGACCTACTAATCTCTGTGTAAAACCTTTTTGTGTAAAAATTATGATGCTGCCATCTTTCTGCCATTTTGACCCTCTACTTCAAAATAGTGGATTACTCAGTCAATATTTATCCATGACATCTAATATTTTGGCTTTCATTACTATACATGTCTGTCTTTCGTCAGAAAAAATATTAGCAAAATCAAAAAAAATTTGAGCCGGGGACCTCTGGTTGAGTTGACACAGAATAACCCATAAAGCATTCACATTTTGCTTTAAACTCAAAATTTTACAAAACCCTTTTCTATTGTCATAAGCATGACTGCACATACTTTTTCTTCTTGGAAGACGCCATCTCCACACTGAGGATGACAAACACTCGGGCCACAGAGCGCAGGAACCTGCGTGTGACGATGATGGCCTCCTCCCTGCGGCCGGGAGTGTATTTATTCTGCAGCTCCTTCACCAGGGTCCCCAACAGCGTGTCAATAAACTGGAGAACAACAAGAGCAAGAGGAGACAGTTAGCAAAACCGCTGCTATTACACCGAAAAAATCATGTAGATATAAACAGATTTTTAAAAATGTCATTATAAACTAATCAAGGTTAGCTGAAAAAGAAACATGCAAAATTAAGGTTCCCACGGGTCACGGAATTTCTGGAATATCATGGAATTTTAAAAGGTCTATTCCAGACATTGAAAGTCAGGGAGTTTGATATTTTTTTGTCCAAGTCATGGAATATCAGGGAGGGATTTTTGTTTGTCGCTTTAAATTTTAGTTTCCATTTATCAAAATGTAATTTTGTAATTTTTTATTGCGTTGTTTCACGCGTTTTGCCTATTGTTATGGTTAGGCCGCTATTTTCCAGCGCCATTTTATTCCCTTCCTGCTTGTCAACTGGCAATCTCTTAAGTCAAATGCAGTCACCAGGCTGTACCTGTTAACTAAGGCAAACATGCCAGGAAACTGTAAATTTCAAGAGCTTTGGCTACAAAATGACCACTTCAAAACTGGCTGTTAAAAGTAGATGACAGAAAAGCAAAAACTAAACGACTGAATGGTGAACTTGATGACAAAAAGAAAATCCTTCAGAGCGTTTAACCCCTGAAAGCATAAAAACCATAAATGAATTTCTGTAGAAATAGTACAGAAAAACATCAAAGTGCATTTAATGGGTAAAAGCAAAAAATAAAAAATAAAAAAGTAGTGTGTAGATGTGTTTAACTTCTGTGAGTCTGTGAACAAGTAAATAAAGCTTGCAAATGGATAGATTTAAAATACTGTCTGTGGCTGGTTTTTGTCTGCTCAGTGCTAAGCACAACAGCAGCCTGTTTTTCCGTTCATTATAGGTCATTGAAATTCAGCTTTTTAGTCAGTGAAAGTCAGGGAAAAGTCAGGGAATAGTCAGGGAATTTGACATTTGGCTTGGAGTGGGAACCCTGAAAATAATGAAATATTCATGGATGTAAAAGCACAACAGCAGTTTCTTCGACTCACAGTGATGTCTGGTGCACACTTGACGATGAGGCCATGTGTGAAACAGTCCAGCCTGATGGTGCCGCTCTGCTGGTTCAGGTACATCTGCTCTTCTGGCAAAAGGTGAGCGATTCTGCTGCTGGCACTTAGTCTGAAACAATACGACACGTTATGTCCACAAAAACGTCTTGAAAGCTGAATATGTACAATGAAATTTGCCAATGTTCAATGTTCTACTCACGGGTCTTTGTTTTCCTGAGAGCCGAACATTATCATGGATTTCAGCGCGTTCCAGTCCTGCAACACGCGCTCTAGAGCCAGCTGGGCGAAGCGAGGAGGCTCCAGGTCATGATCCGGCATATCTGAGTCTGAGAGAAAGACAGACACACTTTGCATAGCACTGAATCGGCCCTGTTAATAATCTTAACTGACATTTCTCACGACAGATTCAGGGAAACCCATGGCTCTTAGACCCAAGTGCCGCATTTGATTTAGTTGACCACAACATTCTTCTGGTCACGCCTGGAGTCTTGTGTAGGACTTTGCGGTATGGTTTTACAGTGGTTTCGCTCTTATTTGTCAAATAGGTGTTTTACTGTTTGATTAGGGTATTACTGCTCTTCTGACATTCCTCTTGGTTGTGGTGTTCCGCAAGGTTCAATCCTTGGCCCTGTGTTGTTTTCCATGTATTTGCTCCCCTTGGCTTCTATTTTTAAAAAATATGGTGTCTCTTTTCATCTATACGCTGACAATACCCAGCTTTATCTTCCCCTACAACGTAATAATAATTAGTATTCTCTTAAGCCACTGTTAGATTGCCTAAATGAACTTAAGTTATGGTTTTCAAACAATTTCTTACACCTGAATGAAAACAAATCAGAAATTATCTTGTTTGGTCTGAAGGAAAATGTTGTTTTTAATTTTGATCTTGGCTTCCTCACTCCGCATAATACACAGTGTGCCAGGAACTTGGTCATTGGGACTATTTGACTCTAGTTTAAAGTTTGATAAGCAGATATTAGCTGTAATCAAGTCTTGTTTTTACCAACTTCGTCTTCTCAGTAAAGTGAAGCCCTTTCTTTCTAGGAAAAATCTTGAAACAGCCATCCATGCCTTTGTAACATCTCGTCTTGATTATTGCACTCTTTGCACGTTGGTATTTCCCAGTCCTCCATATCTCCATTTCTTTGCAGCAAAAGTTTAAAGCATTGCAAACACAGTTTCATGTTGCCCCTAGGAATCCAGGCGCCAGATTTATAAAACATTCTTAAGAATAAAAACTGCTATTTTTCTACTTCAGAGAAGTCTACTTCAGCGATTTTCTAAGAAACTTCTTTAAAATTATCATAAATAACCTCCTAAATTTAGGATAACATCCAACTTGACTTCAAATCAAAGGTAAAATATCAAATCAAATAAAAAAAAATCAATGTATTTTTCATTGTATTTATTGTTTCTGATTAATTGTTGTAATTAAGCCTTACAAAACAACACTACATATACATTTTACTATCAAGAATGTGCACAATTACTCTGAAGTGAGACCAATGATTATTCATAATAATGATTATGCCTGACACTTTTTTTTTTATTCAGTAAC
>NW_015557105.1:532303-542231 GCF_001515605.1 Sinocyclocheilus anshuiensis | reverse complement strand
GCAAAGCCAGGGGGGGGGGGGGAAGACACCAAAGCCTATAATTTTCTTCTTAAGAAAATATTTAATAACTTAAGAATTTCTCAAGAATTGCCCTTAAAATAAGTTAAGAATGTTTTTAAGAAATTTAAGATTTTTGTGAATCCGGCCCTACTCAAAGACACACCTTCAGCACTGGCGGCCTTCCGGTTCCTGTCCTCTCGAATGCGTGGTGGTCGATACTGGCAATGCTCCACGCTCTGCCTTGCAACAGTCTGCACCAGGAATAGCAAGATGTGCTCTCCCCTGCCAGACACAAACAGTGACACAGAACACTGACTGGATGTTGCCCTGATGACCCCAAAATATGGTTTGACAACAGAAAGTTGGAGCAGGACTTAAAGTACTCATTCCTTGAACATACCTGCTGTTAGGAGTGGTAACTAGATTAGTGGTGGTCAGCAGCCTGTAGAGCAGATCTAAACGAGCTGCTTTCTGGCCCGCGATGAGGGTCTTGCATTTACACTTCTCCCAGCAGTCACAGTATGCAGTGGGAGACGTTCGCTTCAGTCTGGAGATGAAACGAGAGATTACGGTTTTACAACCTAGTGATCTACCTTGCTGCCTTCTAGGGATTATTATATCCGAAACGTAACCACATAAGTAATAGTTTTGGAAAACTTTAAATTGGCAGCAACTAGACTTCAGCGTGCGCTGTACTTACTGTAGCCTGTATCATTTCATATACAAGTCACGAAAGAAATTACGAGCATGCAATGTCGTAGTTATGTCGTCAGTTAAGTCATGAAGTTACCAAAAAGGCGATTAAAGCTACCTTAAAACTGTGCATGTATGTATTTGTAATATGAGTCACATTTAAGAACATATCTCTGAAATGCAGTGGTTTTCCAAACTGTCCTGTAGCAGCCCAGCACCGTCTCCCTCACCTAACACCATCGGTTCAACTCATTAGAGACTTTTAAGAGCTGAAGTGGGTTAGAATAGGTAAGGATATGCGTGTCAGATCCCCATTACGTTCAGCATCGGCAGCTCTTAAAGAAATAGCAGCCAAAAAACCTAATGACCAACTGCTGTGATGTCTATTAATCAAAGATCAAAAGAAAAAAAAAGAGGAAATTAATAACTTTTGTAGATTTAAGGATTCACCTATATTTAATTTAGAATCTAGTGTTTGATAAATCTATTCAATTTCTGTATATTTCCTAAGGGCACAGGTAAAAATGACATTTATTATAATGGGTTTATGTGAAGATTATTTTAAATTCACTTAAATTAGAAGTTATTTTAGGTAGTGTAATAAATGTTAAAACTGACAGCTTTGTTATGTTGAATGGCTAATCAATGGTTAAATATTAGGGGAAAAAACTATTTCATAAAGACATCAGAGTGATACTGGCCTTCAGTCATAAAAAAAAGATGCCATTATACAAATATTAAAAATATACTGTCTTTATGTTGTTTCTACATTAATTTAAAGATTGAATGTGAAATTATTGCAATGTAAAAGTATTTTTAAAAACTTTAATGTTAGGATTACGCGATTGTGTGATCAATTAGTTAATTTTTTTAATCGATTGACAGCACTAATTAAAATACATGCAGTCCACAGTTGAGCAGTAATTGTTTCTCTACATTTCAGTATTTTTGAAAAGTACAGTTTTCAGTAATAAATCAACATTTAGCTTGCATCATGTCATCTTGATTTTTTTTATGCAAAGCTTGTAGCAAATCAGTGTTATTTTTGTATTATTTATTCTACTATACTTCTACTATAAGTATTTATTCATATTTTAATTACCTTTTATTTTTTATAGTATTTTATAGTATACCAATTTAGTTTTCATTTTAATTTTAGTTTTAGTAATTGTTACAAGCTTGTCATTTTAATTACTTCTCATTTAATTTCTTTTTATTTCTTTTTTTTTTTATCTTTCAGTTTTAGTCATTTTAGTACTTCAACTGATTTTATTTCAGTTAGTTGCCAAGACAAGATTTCTAATTTTCATTTAAGTTTTTCATTAAATATTTATATTTTCTTTCAGCTTTATTTCAGTTAATAAACTATTTGTAATAGTTTGTTTTAGTCACAATGCATTCAAGGATTTTGCTCTTCCAGAAGGATACATGTGGTGAGGCAGAAAATTAGGTGTCAAGTTCAAATGATTTTATAGCAGGCGCACTCACTTGCAGTCGTGACCCTTGTGACAAACTCTGGCGCATTCAGTGCAGCAGCACAGAGACTCCAGCAGGCCGCAAGTTCTGCACTCAAAGATGTCCTGCAAACAGACAAGTTCAGTTAGTCACACAGTGCCATTCTATAAAACCATTTAGCTCAGTGCTTCTCAACAGTTTTTTTATGTAAAGAATAAATATCTTTAAAACTATTTAATGCAAAAAAGCAAGCTTTCATTTTTCTGTATGAATAATATTATACACTTTGAAAATCAGACAAATAAATTTCACTGGAGTTTGTACCTGGTTGATGTGTTCAGCTCCGGTCCAGGTGAAGCTGCAGGTATCGTTACAGCACAGGACGTAGAGGGGAGAGTCATCTGGGTTTGTTCCTGAAGGACAGATCATCTCCATGAACACAGACGCTGCATCCTCTTTCTCTCCAAGACCCAGTTCACCTAAACCATATATGAGATCCAGATAAGATTTATAAACAAAAAGGAAAGGAAGGAAGGAAAGGACGTGACGTGTGGCCAAGTATGGTGTCTCATACTTGGAATTTGTGCTCTGCATTTAACCCATCCAAGTGCACACACACAGCAGTGAGCAGTGAACAAACACGCACACACACAATGCTGCGGCACCCGGGAAGCAGTTGGGTCTCACCTCAGTCGTGGTATTGAGGGTGGAGAGAGCGCTGGTAATTCACTCCCCCCACCTACAATCCCTGCCAGATCTGAGACTCGAACCTGCGACCTTTAGGTTACAAGTCAGACTCTCTAACCATTAGGTCACGACTGCCCCCAAAGGGCATCTAATGGTCTCTAAACATTTTGAAATATGGCAAATGCATCTCACCAAGGTTATTATAGTTAACTAAACCCATTAAAAATATTTGTTACTTGAAATAAAATAATGTTAACTGAAATTAAATAAAATATTGAAAAGAAAAAAGAAAAAGTAACATTTTGTAATTTTTCATTTTCATTTAGTTTAACTTGAAGTCCTAAAATAAAACTAAAATAAATACAAACTCTGTAGACATAAAAAAAAAGACAAAACCCCCAAATTAAAATAAAAAACTGAAATAAATATTGAAAAGAAAAAAGAAAAAGTAACATTTTGTAATTTTTCATTTTCATTTAGTTTAACTTTAAGTCCTAAAATAAAACTAAAATAAATACAAACTCTGTAGACATAAAAAAAAGAAAGACAAAACCCCAAAATTAAAATAAAACTGAAATATTGAAAACTATTTTCTGTGCTGCTTCTAAAACAGTAATGGCTGCTGGGTAAGCTCTCCCGCTCACCGCCAACATGAATGGAGTCATCCCACGAGCATCCCTATCAAACAACAGCAAAACAAACACTCAAGGTCTGCTAAAGAGAGGCTGGCTATCACTTAGAGCAGCAGGAGTGTGCCGTACTTGGCAGAGAGCAGCTCTCTTAAGTGAGATCGCAGGACGACGCTGTCACACATTAGCTTCAGTATCAGGTGTGCGTTGGCCTTCCGGTCTTTAGATTCCACTACTGATGGTTCAGAAGAAGGTCCTTGAGAAGACATGGGAAATATTGAAAACATGCTACAACACTTGGCACAGAGCAGCTCTCTCCAGTGAGGCCGCAGGACGACGCTGTCACACATTAGCTTCAGTATCAGGTGTGCGTTGGCCTTCCGGTCTTTAGATTCCACTACTGATGGTTCAGAAGAAGGTCCTTGAGAAGACATGGGAAATATTGAAAACATGCTACAAGACAGTTTTATAAATGACAGCACAGAGCAGTGGTTCTCAACTGCAGGGATTGTGACTGAAAAACAGGTTGCATGTACTGTATATTCTAATTCAGGGTTATTTTCATTAACTGATAAAACTAAAATAAATACAAACTCTGTAGACATAAAAAAAAGAAAGACAAAACCCCAAAATTAAAATAAAACTGAAATATTGAAAAAAAAAAAATATGACAATCTCATTTTCGTTTAGTTTAACTTGAAATACTAAAATAACAAAAACTATAGACATTTAAAAAAAACTAACAACTAATTTACTTAAACTTTTAAAAAATTAATAAAAAAAATAAACAAGTGGAGTCATCCCACGAGCATCCCTATCAAACAACAGCAAAACAAACACTCAAGGTCTGCTAAAGAGAGGCTGGCTATCACTTAGAGCAGCAGGAGTGTGCCGTACTTGGCAGAGAGCAGCTCTCTTAAGTGAGATCGCAGGACGACGCTGTCACACATTAGCTTCAGTATCAGGTGTGCGTTGGCCTTCCGGTCTTTAGATTCCACTACTGATGGTTCAGAAGAAGGTCCTTGAGAAGACATGGGAAATATTGAAAACATGCTACAAGACAGTTTTATAAATGACAGCACAGAGCAGTGGTTCTCAACTGCAGGGATTGTGACTGAAAAACAGGTTGCATGTACTGTATATTCTAATTCAGGGTTATTTTCATTAACTGAAACCACAACTTAAAAAATGATATTTTTTGTTACTTGAAATAAACACTAAATTAAATAAAATATAAAAATATATAAAAAAAAAAAAAACTTATATAATATGTAGTTTGCCAAGGCAACATTTCCATTTAATTTAACTTGAAATTACTAAAATAACAAAAAAATATATATATATATTTTAAATTAAATACTATATAGACATATTTTTTAAAAAATAATAAAAAGACAAAAATAAATTACAACAAATTTAACTTAAATTAAAGTAAAATCATAAAATATTAAAACAAAATCTAATAAAAAATATTAACAAAATTTAATTTGAATAATTTATGCATTTAGCAGACGCTTTTATCCAAAGCGACTTACAGTGCATTCAGGCTATACATATTTTATCAGTATGTTTGTTCCCTGGGAATTGAACCCACAACCTTTTGTGCTGCTAATGCAATGCTCTACCACTGAGCCACAGGAACACCAACAAAAACTATATTATTATAATACTAATCAACACTGTTCTGATTGGGTTACCATGGATGTCCAAAGCAAAATCTGGGTCCTGGAGTAAAACCAGTTGAGAACCACTGGCGCAGATTGTCCTTTGGGAGGCCGGTTCACATACCTGGGATGGTGGAAGTGCTGGGTCCCTGGTTGGTGCCTGTGGAAGCAGTGGTAAGGGAGCCCACTGCAGGGGCCAAGATGAAATCAATGTCACCGTCTAGTGGAGAAGATGGTTTTGTAAGACATCAGGCTATCACATGCATGCAATACATCTGTTATGACTAGGGATGGGTATAGTTTACACTTTATCGATACTGATACCAATACCGATACTGCTTATCGTTACCGGTATTTATCGATACTATTTGGTGCAAAAAGATATGATGTGAAAAGTTATTTTAATACTGCTGAATTTTAGCAACTGTATTAAAGATCTTCAGTCAAGAGCAGCGAGTTATTTTTCTCTGTTTTATTTTATTAACATTAAATGAATAGTTCACCCAAAAATGAAAATGGTGTCATCATTTACTCACTCTCATTCAGGTTTAAAAAAAACTTGAGTTTCTTTCTTCTGTTGAACATAAAAGTTATTTTGAAGAATGTGGGAAACCAAACAGCTGCTGGTCCCCAGGGACTTCCATTTTTTTCCCCTACAATCAAAGTCAGTGGGGACCAGCAACTGTTTGGTTACCCACATTCTTCAAAATATCTTCTTTTCTGTTCAGCACAAGAATTAAATTAATTTGGTACAACATGACTGAGTAAATAAGGACAGAATTTTAATTTTTGGGTGAACTATCCCTTTAATGACAAGCGGCAGCATGTTTAGTACTGTCCCTTTAAGAGCTGCACACATCTGTTTCTCTCTCAACGGTTTACTTTCACTTTAGACATGACTAAAGTGTTTTTATATGTCAACCTTGTGTGTTTTTGACAGTATTAGCGCAATCAGACGGTAATTAAGGTAAGTAATCAGGTGCCGTATGACCGGCCTTTTAGTGTACGCACGCTTTGGGTGTACATGCTCGGAATAAGCACATGTTAGAACAGTGCCCCAAAAAAAATGTTTAACCGGCAAAGCTTTAAAGCACATGCAAATAATGTACTTTTGTGATAAAAGTACTTAAGCGAATAAGTGCAGTGTCTCGTGAGTGTAAATCTACCGCTGAATCAACATTTGATGTGAATGTGTCTCGCGAGTAGCAGTTAGAGCTGGAGCCGGGAGACAAAGTACAGCGCATTGCTTGAAGTAGATGTTGTATTTTGTTAGTAAATGTTTCATTATATTACTAGTGTTGCCTCCTTTGTTCACTATTACACTACTGAATATATTGCATCCGACACTAGTGTCGCTTAGTTTTGTAACGTGAGCCCACACTTTCGAATGTTTCACTCTTGCCGCCATTACTGATTGCACGAAAACACACACCGCACATGCGCATGGATATGACACATGCACATCGAGCAAACGTTGGCCACATCATTCAGTGAAGGAAAATGACAAGCAGCAGCTTCTAATTCGCCGTTAACATTGAAGTATACGGAGATAAAAACGCACGTATCAAAAACAGTATAATTTTTCCTGAAGTTTATCGGTAGTCCGGTATTGACCCAATTACGTACCGGTCCAAAAAATTACCGGTTCTCGGTACCCATCCCTAGTTATGACCCAAAAACCCAGTAGCCCCTCACTGCAGAACAAAGATCCAGGGGGCATGGTTGGATCCACATCTAGGGGGTGGAGATGGTAGGTTTAGGGGTGGAGATGGGTGGGTTTAGGGATCAGGGGTTGGAGACGGGTAGGTTTAGGTATATGTAAGGTGGGAGGAGTTGGATCTGGATCCAACCTCGCCCCCTGGATCTTGTGTTCTGCAGTGAGGACCATCTCCAAAAACCACTGAACTCACCAGGATCCATTGGTGGAGGGTCTGGTACCCAGCTGGGAGGTGCAATAGGGGGTGAAACAGGGTCTTGGTGGTCGCTGGAGGAAGGGCCAGATTCGTGGCGGCCCAAACCTGCAGCGCGGAGGGAGCGTCTCATCATCTCCCTCAAACGCAAGCTACAGAAATGAGAACAAAGAACGTGAAACAACTGTACACCAACAACAAAGTACAGAAGCAGAAAAGCCATTTTCATCATGTTACAGGGCTCTAGACTGCAACCATTTTTTGAGAATGTGCGAGTTAAAATTTGACGTTTTCACATTTGTGCGAGTGCATGGTCTGCTCTACTCCAAAGCGTCTACTATGTAGGGCTGTCAAACTGGCTGAAACACTAAATTCGAATTTTGTACTTAAATATTATCAATATTCAAATTATATTCAAATTTAAAAGGCATAATTTCAGTTAGGGGGAAAAAAAGCTTTTGGCTTCTCTTTAGGCCACAAGAGGGTGCATCGAGCTAAATATTACTAATGCACGTTTCTTCAAAGCAATAAAATAACACTACTACCTTTGAAAAAAGTGCATAATGTTTAAAATAATGTTTATAATCCATATATAATTAAGTTGCTTAAACAATAAGAAACAAAACAGCATCATGTATGCATGTATAGTTTAATACAAAGGACCGAAAACCAATCACAAAGAGCACTTTTTTCTATTTAAAAACATGAGATGCAGTGGGATGGAGAAAAACCGCCATAAAGTCTCGAGACATGTTTTTTAAAAGTTGAAGTTTCATTTTAGATGGCTTTCTAAACATGCGGCTCTCTTGTGGGAGACGTGAGCGCAACGGTGATAGATGTCCCTCTAGAAAATGCAATAAATATGCATTCTGTGTGAACGGCTTTGTTTCGGTTTCACCGTAAACAACAACATCTCCGCATTGATGTTCTCTTTTTCCACAATATTTTGAATGAACAACATAGCAGTGCCAAATCTAGTGGGTTTAACTGAATACAGGGTTCGTACAGAAACTGCTAAATGAAATTCCAGGACTTTTAAGGAATTTAAGCACTACTTTTTTGGTTTTTTTAATAACTAAAATCAGAGATCACAGTATCATTATTTTCTTTCATATTCTAATAAAACTTATAAAACAAAATGTTACAAATAAAGTGCAGCACATGCAAAGCATGCAATGGCAACTTTAACATTTGAAAGAATACTATGGCAAAGTTATCGCTTTCCTTATTCAAAGTAATTTTTTTCATGAATATATGATTGACCTGAAGAGTAAAAGCTTCATCATGCACTTGGAAAGTTATGAACTAAATCATGCTTGTAGACACTAGCGGTGTGACAATACACTTAGTTCATGAGATGAGACAAAATACAGATACTTGGTTTACTAGAACGAGACAATATTTTAATACTATTTCTAAGAAAATTTCAATGACTAAATATCTGTCTTTTAATCACAAAAAGCAAAACAAAGTACTTTGAAATATTTTAACTAATCTAGAGCATAATTATTATTTTGGTAATCACGTAATCTACTAATTATTTTGACAGTTGAGTAATATATTTTTAGTAGTAGTAAATATTATCTGATATATTTAGTAATAAAAAGACCTAAGTGAAAACATGACTATATTTGTATGTATTAAACTAACGATGAGACAATAATAATTTGTTCAAATAAAGTATCAAAACCAAGTACTCAACATGGTTTATTGAACAACACTGTTAAAATACATAATGTAGTATGCCTATACATAATATGAACTAGAGGTCGACTTATTCATCGGTTCTGCCGATTAATCGGCATCGATAGCTGATTGCCGGAGCTATCGGTTATCGGCAAAAATCCATGCTGATTGTTTTCCGGTTTGCATCCGTTGCTGGAGTGGCTGAGAAGGGTCCGCTGGCATTATACAGTACGAGAGCGGCCTCTAGTGGTGGAAATCACTGACAGAACGTGTTGTTTATTTTGACACGTGACACTGCGCACTGCACAGAGCGGGAAACTCCAGACGCACATTTAAATGCAGCCGGCAGAATATCCTGCTGCTGAACAGAGCGCCATTCACATAGTGTTCTATTAAATTACATAATATTTGTCCCAAATCATGTGAATGTACATATTGACTTCACCCTAGGCTATAAATTATGTATTGTGCATTTTTCAGCAAAACGTTTGTCTTTGTGGCTCTAATAAAGTCATGCTTCATATAGAGCTGTAATAGATTGCGCTCTTTCCGCTTGCTGTTTTTTTTTTTTTAAACACCAAACTTCAAACTCATTTATGCCACATTGTTCATTCTTGAAGCAAACTTATGTCTGTTTGGTGATTAAATAAACTGTTTTAGACCGTCAGTTGAATTGAACGCGAAGCGTCTGGTGTGTGTGAGATAGCTCTGAGTTATCCTGCTGTGCTTTTGTGTGACTAACTTTTTTTTTTTTGATTAGATAATGATCAAGTGTTCTAAAATAGAAGCAAATAAAGTGCGCGAGTACACATACAATATCCATATATATGTAATTTTAATGCTATGGCCTTGGGTAGATATTTAAAGATGGCCATCTTTAAGCATGACTGTTGAAATTAAATGGTAATACTTAAGAGTCCATTTGTAGCATTAATGAAAACTGTAGAAGTATTGCTCCTTGTTAGAGTGTGTTCATTTCAACATTCACTATTACTAATAGGCTACATTTTTAAATGTTAAAGTTTCTTCTTTTAACATTAGCAAACTATGAAATAACTTTAATGATCAATATAATAATATTAATATTTTTATTCATTTACAAAGTATGGTTCAGTACTGTTACTAGTTTTCTTTCAGTATCAATTTTAAAAACTATCGGTTGATTAATCGGTATCGGCCAGTGTGGTCCAACCTAGCTATCGGT
>NW_015557105.1:521130-532025 GCF_001515605.1 Sinocyclocheilus anshuiensis | reverse complement strand
TAAGTACATTATGTATTATAACAAATACCTGCAGAGGGCGCCAACGGCCTGGTGACGTTTCACTTTACAGCATGATTCAATGACGATTAAATCCATTTAATTTTAATATTTGGCAATATGCAAACTCAGAGCGAGAGTTTGAACTTTTATTTTGAAATTGTGATGTACAACAAATCAGATATTTAGAAATATATTGATGTATTCTCCTGTGTTGGCATAGGTTTATAAATTATTAACATTACAAATCAATTGAGATAACGCCGGAGATACATACACAGTTTATGTATCTCAGAGGGGACATGGATGCATTTAAACTGCAGTTACAGATACATGAATAGGCCTAATGTTTTGTTTTTAACATAAAACTTTGAATACTGATATTTGAAACAATTGAAAACATGAAAAAAAATTTCGAAATGTGAAATTTAAACCGCCAGAAGGTGACAGCAAGTGACTGTTAATCAGTGAATCATTTATTCAACCGATTCGTTCAAAAAGCTGATTCATTCAATAAGTAAACAACGTCCATTGCTCAGAGACGCAAAACAGTGCTGTGATCTTTGTTTGGAACTATTTTCGTTGGCAAAATTGAGCAAAAACAAGCAATACTATGTCTACAATGCAAGTCACTTATTGCTTTACTGAACTTGTATAAAATGATTATTAAATGTGTTCATGCTGATATCTGCAGAAAAACAGTACTCGGGGTAAATCGCGTGATTACAGTACTAAGCCGCTGCAATGGAGCAGCTCTAATGCTATTAAATTAAAGATGACGTATGCTACCATAGAGAAAGGAAAAAAAAAAAAAAAGAACAGCGAAAGTAACAAAAACTTGTAAAATACATTTTAATGGGCACAAAGTTCCTTGATTATCACACCGGAATGAGAGTATAGTTTCTAGCCATATCGGCCTAGAAAATCGCAACTTTTCATTTTCCGTCGGTCTTAGTACACGATGTAACTACAGAAGAGTCAAGTGTCAAACTGTGATAATGTGAGAAATGTTGAAGGTGTTTGAATAAATTTTGGTTTGACTATCTATTTGATAAATGAAGTTAACTAACTAACATTATACATACTCTTTTGGTTTCTGTACCCAATATTTAAAAAATTAACAAAATGCAATGAAAATATTGGTATCGGTACTCAGTATCGGCAAGTACTAAAAATAAAAGTATCGGTATCGGGCGAGTACTGGAAAAAGTGGTATCAGTGCATCTCTAATAAAAACTCAGGTAAAGTACAGATACTCCCAAAAAATACTTAAGTACTGTAAGGAAGTATTATTACTTCGTTACATTACACCACTGGTTTTCAGTATGACTGCAAAGGTGCGCGAGAGCCAATTTAGTTTCTTTTCTTTTTGCTTTCATTTCGAAAAGCTGTCGTCTTTGCAGTTTACCTCAGGTTATACTATGGAGTCTCTCTTTTTTTTTTTTTTTTTGATTCCACAGTGTTTGCTAAACATTCTGCAATTTATTAGTCAATATATATATAATACAGTACATGGTGTATGCTATGCCTCGTCTTTTTGTTAATAAACGTTATATAAGCTAGTTTGTCATTAGCGGTTTTATTGTTGTTGTGCTTTTCATTAAGAATAATTAATCCATCTTTCAAGTAATTGTTTTAGTCTGTGAAAAGTGAATGGTGTATAGTAGATGTAAGCACAACAGACAATTATCTTTTCTTGTAAAATGTGATATCAAGATCGCGAATTCAAAAGTGAAAGCATCCTAAGCCAGGCTTATAACATAGCAAATGAGGAACTCGCGTTCACAAAATTCAAATCACAAATAATACTGATGAAGAAGAACGGGTTGAATGTTAATCCCACTTTGGTTAGCATATAACGATAAACTACGTTAACGGAAAAACTATTTATTAGCAGGCATTGATTATGTTGGAGCAAAAAAATTTAAATAAAATCATGTGCTCATTGGAAACAAAATCATTGATTCCCAAGAAATTCATGAACTGATAAAATGTATAACAGGCCAAGATAAGACCAGGACCTAAGACCAAGATAAAATTCACAAATAAAATTAATAATGCATGGATTTATAACAAACCCATATAATCTCAAAATAAATCATGTACATTTAAGGGCAATTTTAAAATACACAATATATGTTTTATTCAACATATACACACGTATTCAAATTGGTGTATGTACTGATTTAAATCAATACATATGAATTACAGGTCGACTGCTATTGGCTTTTTCTAAAATGATAATGTGTTTAAAGAAAGGTCATCAAAAGGCAATTGTCAATACTAGTAAAAATCAATACAATGAATGTGTTCAAAATTTGTCTTTTGTGACAGGCGGTCAGAGAGAAGCCACAAGAGTTTACGTTGAATTAAACGCCCTACTGCTCTCTATTACTCTTTTTTCTTTTCCTTAAATCTTTGGAGTTTGTATAAACTGCCAATTGTTTGTTTTAAATAGTGGTCGACCGATATTGGTTTTTTGACGACCGATGCCGATGTCGATATCTTGGAAAGCAGGGTGGCCAATGGCCGATATAAAGCCGATATAGTTGTATTTATTTTAATTAATATTTAAGAAATTTGAAATCATTTGAAAATGGATAAAAAATTTGTAAAATAAACACATACTTTAGATGAAAAAGCACTTTCCACAAATAAATAAATATTTAATAAAAATATAATTAAAATGAAGTAAACACTGTAACCAACAGAGCACTCAGTATTCTGGGAAGTTTGTGTGCATTGGGAATCATATTTTTTCAAATAAAGCCAAGGTAACACTCATTTTACATACAGCACACAGTGAAAATTACATGAATATGACAATAGGCAAATGCATAAAGCGCAGCATAATTTGAGATCACGAATTTAATGTTTAAAGCATTCAATTCGCACTGACCGTCACGCAGCATTAGCCATTCAAAGATTTGTTTAAATGATATAAATGCGTATTTGCTGAATGCTGACGGCAAACGAAAAAGTATTACAATGTTTGCCTTTCTATTACTAATAATATAAAAACAATCGTTATAATACTTTTTTTGTATACATTTTAATCCCTTTGTTTAACAGTTCTATCTGATTATTAGACAGACTTCTTCTATCCGTATTAGACAGAACTGTTTTCGAGGACGGCGAACAAGAGGGAGAATGTGAGCACTGTGCTCAGGCACTGCCATTATCAGCGCCATCAAAATAAAAGTCAGTCACGCCATCAAAATAAAAGTCCCGCCGCAAACGCATCGGCCAAACAGAAAAACGTATCCGCTGATGCCGATATTTGAAAAATGCAAATATCGGCCGATTTATGTGACCCTGGAGCACAAAACCAGTCATAAGTAGTACGGGTATATTTGTAGCAATAGCCAACAATACACTGTATGGGTCAAATTTATCAATGTTTCTTTTATGCCAAAAATCATTAGGATATTAAGTAAAGATCATGTTCCATGAAGATATTTTGTAAATTTCCTACCGTAAATATATCAAAACTTAATTTTTGATAAGTAATATGCATTGCTAAGAACTTCATTTGGACAACTTTAAAGGCGATTTTCTCAATATTTAGATTTTTTTGCACCCTCCGATTCCAGATTTTCAAATAGTTGTATCTCGACCAAATATTGTCCTATCCTAACAAACATCAATGGAAAACTCATTTATTCAGCTTTCAGATGATGTATAAATCTCAATTTCAAAAAATTGACCCTTATGACTGGTTATGTGGTCCAGGGTCACATATTGGCATTGGCGATATATCGGTCAACCACTAGTTTTAAATGCTCTTCAGGTGAAATGTTTTTCTGTATGCCAGTGAATCTGAACACTGACCCCCGGCTGCTGGACGATCCCGTGCGGTTCCCGGAGCTGTTGCTGGACACCACTGAAATAGCATTGGCGATGGCCTCGACAGCGGACAGCCTCTCAGCGAACGTGTTCCTTTCAGACCGCTCTGCTTCTGAAACACATCGCACATCACTCAAGTCATCTCAGGCTGGGTTTGGAAAAACATCTAACATCGTCTGCGTTGCAAAACTGCCTCACTTGTCATCACCGAAAACAAGTACATGGTCTATACAGCTCCATATTATGGTGAATGTCATCCATTTTGTTACTTAAAAATAGAAATGCTGCAGTGGCAACTAACTGAAATAAATTTATTTTGTTAAATTAAACTTTAACCATTAACTGAATTAAAATAAACTGAAGTCCATTTATTTTAAGTTTAAATACTAAACAATTAAAACTGAAATAAACTATACATTAAAAAAAACACTAATAAAAACAAAACGACAAAATACCTAAAACGTAAGAAAACTAAAAATTTAAATAAAGACAGAAAATATAAAAATAAAAACTAACTAAAAATATTAAAAGGATAGTTCACCCAAAAATGAAAATTCTCAAGTTCTTCCAAACCTGTAAATTTATTTTAGCTGTTCAACTCAAAATAAGATATTCTGAAGAATGCTGGTGACCGAAAAGTTGACGGTAGCTACTGACTTTCATATGCGCTAGGGGTGTGCGATATGACGATTTTTGATCGTGAACGATTAAAATGTCTCCACGATCTGCTTTTGAAAAAATATTGTAGTATCATGCTACAGCGCGCCTCCGTCTCAATATACTGTACAATGCCACATACATTCACATCCAATGTTATCTCAGCGGTAAAGTTACACTCACTGGACACTGCACTTATTCGCAATCACAAAAGTACATTTGCATATGCTTTAAAGCCTTGCTTCACTGTTCTGATATGTGCTTTCTCTGAGCGCCTACACCTGAAGCGCGTGCTCGCTAAAAAGCCCGTCAACAGTGCCTTATTATTGGACTAAGTTATTTCACATCTGATTGCGCTAATACTGTCAAAAACAACCAATTGTATTTATATGTAATCCTTGTGTATGTCTAAAGTGAAAGTAAACGGATGCGTGCCTGTATTTTAGATGTGTGCAGGTCTTAAAACGACAGCACAAAACATGCTGCCGATTGCTATCCCTTTAATGACAAGCGGCAGCATGTTTAATACTGTCCCTTTAAGAGCTGCACGCATCCGTTTCTCTCTCAACGGTTTACTTTCACTTTAGACATAATTAACAGTGTTTATATGTAAACCTTGTGTGTTTTTGACAGTTATCTTAGTTATCGTCTGATTGCGCTAATACTAAGTAATCAGGTGCTGTTTGACCGGCCTTTTAGTGTATGGACGCTTTGGGTGTACACGCTTGGAATAAGCACATGTTAAAACAGCACGCAAATGAAACGTTTAACCGGCAAGGCTTCAAAGCACGCGGAAATAATGTACTTTTGTGATTGCGAATAAGTCTCGTGAGTGTAACTCTACCGAATCAACATTTGATGTGAATGTGTCTCGCGAGTTGCAGTTGGAGCTGGAGCCGGGAGACAAAGTACAGCGCATTTCTTGAGGTAGATATGTTTTGTTAGTAAATGTTTCATTATACTACTAGTGTTGCCTCCTTTGATCACTATTACACTACTGCATATATTGCATCTGACACTGGTGTCGCTTAATTTTGTATCGTGAGCCCACACTTTCAAACGTTTCACTCTTGCCGCCACTGATTGCACGCAAACACACCACACATGCGCATGGATATCACACGGACGTCGAGCAAATGTCGGCCACATCATTCAGTGAAGGAAAATGACAAGCAACAGCTTCTAATTCGTCGTTAACATTGAAGTATACAGAGATAAAACAACACAAGTATCGATAACAGTATCGTTTGTCCTGAAGTTTATCGGTAGTCCGGTACTGACCCAATTACGTACCGGTAGGGATGGGCGATAATTCGATAACGATAATTATCACGATATAATTTTCATTCAGTGAAGGAAAATGACAAGCAACAGCTTCTAATTCGTCGTTAACATTGAAGTATACAGAGATAAAACAACACAAGTATCGATAACAGTATCGTTTGTCCTGAAGTTTATCGGTAGTCCGGTATTGACCCAATTACGTACCGGTAGGGATGGGCGATAATTCGATAACGATAATTATCACGATATAATTTTCCTCAATAAAACTATATGAAGAGTTCGATAAATGTTCGATATAATGTTTATGCGCCAAACGCGGAACGAAACAGCGTGACTCATTTGAATCGCGCCACACGGACCGTTTATCCGCTCGGATCACAGTTCAAACGACCGCGTGGCGTGAGCTCACTAGAGCAGATGTGTTTACTCGGTAACGCGAACATTAAGCAGCGCTGTGAGATCCAGTGTGAAGCACAAATAGAGCGATGAACACAAATGACTCTGTGATTTAAACTAGTTTAAAGCCAAACAGGAGAAACACTGTGCAACGAGACAGTAAGAAGGCTTTTCAATGTACACATCGCCATCATTTACCATGGATTTACTGTAGTAACACGTACTGCACCATGGTATTGTGGCAGAAATTTGGGATATTCACACTGAATTTTATTAAAGGAGTAATGGTATATAATTGTAGTATGTATTTGGGATTAAGCATGTGTGCATTTATACTGAATGTTTTTAGACTACTGTTTTTAATACAAATAGACTACCTAAAACCATATAGTTATATTTTTACCATGGTATTGAGGCGCTATATGTGTGGTTTTAACTGTTTATCATGATTTAAATGTATGTTACTATGGGAGACCGATGCTTTTTCTATTTAGATATTTATTTTGTTAAGGAAAATTAATGGTCTGGTTTCTACAACTTTCACTTTGGAGCAAAAATCTGACTTTAAACTTGAAAGAAATAAAGATATGACATTTATCGTGATAATTATCGATATCGACTGATATGAAAAAAATTACCGTGATCATTTTTTTTGGCCATATCGCCCAGCCCTACGTACCGGTCCAAAAAAATACCGGTTCTCGGTACCCATTCCTTGTATTGTCCCAAACCTGTATTCATTTCTTTTTTGTGCTGAACACAAAAGAAGATATTTTGAAGAATGTGGGTAACCAAACATGATAGTGGGGGAAAAAAATAATATGGAAGTAACTGGGGACCAGCAACTGTCAACAGAAGAAAGAAACTCTTTCAGTTTAAAATCGTCCCTCATTTCCTGTTTACACTTAAGTCTTTCACATTTCCCATTCATTTCAATGTGGGGTCATATTTACCCCAAGGGACAGATTTGTAAAAAAAAAAATTTACATACCTTCAGAACAACCGAATCAAGCCCAGTTTTTTTTATGTGAATATAGATATAAAATGTGGAAAAGTCACAAAATCTTATTCCACTGAGATGAAGGGAACCATTTTTTTAAACTAAGTAAAAGTTGATTGGGGTCATATTGACCCCAAGGGCCGATTGAGGGTTAAAAAAAATAAAAAATTTGAGTGTGTAAATGACAGAATTGTCATTTTTGGGTGAGCTATCCCTATAATAGTAATAAAACAAAACAAAACAAAAAAAATCACTCACTACTCTTCACTGAAGAACTTTACAGTTGCTTTAATAAGAATCAATGTATAATTTATGTATAAAGTGTATATAGTGTTTTATTGTTATATTTGTTAATTTAATTTCTTAAATGCTACTGCTAAATACAGCTACTGTAGCCTACTGTTTGTTTTATAACTCATACAGGTTTGGAACAAGTGGAGGGTGAGTAAATGACGACAATTTTAATTTTTTGGGCGAACTATCCTTTTATTAAACACTGTAATAGTATCTCAATGATACTAAAATAACACTGAAAACACTGCATGCTAACCTTCCTCCTCCTTGGTTTCCTTGTTGCTGACGGGGAAGCAGACGGAGACGCAGGCGTGGAGGATGTTGCGGTTGCCGTCACAGCGGTGACCCAGCAGAGCGTCCAGAGCATGAGGGTTTTGCTCCAGAAGCATGGCCTGCTCCAGACTGATCAGGTACTGCCTGCACGCCTCGTAATCACAACGCAGCACGTGCTGCATCAGCGTCTGCTTCTGAAACGCAGAGAGCAAACAATACATCAACCAGAAATACAGGCTCAAGCATTTCACTTGCATTTGTGACTAAAAACATGTGCAAACTAGGGGTGTGCGATATATATATCGTCTGCGATAATATCGTAATACCAGCACAATAACACACTCAGCAAAATATCGTCTAATTATCGTCATCGATAAAATCCCAGAAAATATCGAGATATTATTTTTTTGTCAATATCGCACACCCCTATTGCAAACTGTAAAATTATTTAGTACATGTGAACAATTCAAATTCAAATTCAAGGTAAGTGTTAATCATCACTTCAAGAGGTTGTAAATTTGAGGGGACGATTTAATGAGCACTGCAGCGTTTCCAAGTAAAAACGCAGCACTGTTCTACAGGCTTGCAGTTTCAGAGAAATTCGCAATCACTGAATATGCGCATTTATGCCAACAGATTGCTTGTGATAGAATAGAATGTTCCTCTGATGAGTGTTTACTTCATGGTGTTTACATATTAGTAAAGACATTTCAGAATAAGAGTCTAGGTGTATTTCAGGATTGTTTAATTAAAAACTTTTTTCTGGTCATTATTGGTATTTCAGTTACTCAAACTGTATTTGGCATGTAGTTGAAAAATTTAGGAGCGTATTAAAAAAACTTTAGGGGTGCAATGAAAATTTATCAAATAATGTGTTTATCCTTAATAAAGGCATACAAGGAGACATTTACAAGCAAAAATATTTTTACAAAAAATATTAAACAATTAAAAAAACAAACAAAATACAAAAGATTACAAAAAATGAAATACAAATAATATAAATAGTATACTGGGTTTTCAAATATCTGCTTAAAACTGTATTTAATAATTACGCAATTAAATATATATAATATATATGCTTTAATTTGCTTTTGCTAAATAATTCTATAATTATTGAATAAATGCAGTTTGCAGCAGATATATTTAAAAACCTTGTGTACTTTTTGTATTCATACAAACTAAATAATTTTGCATGCAAATGTCATCTTGTATCCTTTCATTACTGAAAAACACATTTTTTTAATACATTTAATTTTTCAAATTAGAAGCACATGTGCTCCTTGAGGAAAAACTAAGTGTCAAGGGATTGGTAGAGCACTAACTGAATGTCTAACATTTAGCAGGTTGGTGTATCATACCTCCACAGCCATGATGATGATGGCTGCTTTCTTTTTGATTGTGGTGTTACTGGGAAGGTTGACAAGTGAATGAACTCCCATGCCTAGGCTGGCAATTGGCGAGAGGTCTAGCCAATCAGGGTCGCGTATTCCACCCATACAGTCTTTAGCCATGGGATAAATGGTGCCGTTACCATCCCTCAAAATGATGGGGCTCTCCTGAGGACGCAAAGATGAGAAAGTTAAAACAAGCAAAGAGAAACTGAAGTGCATGAAACGTATCAGACTTGTGTGACTGTAGCCGGATTTCCATCCAAAGTTGCGAATTTAACATGCGCAAAACTGGAATATCGCATAAAACATTTGCGAACAAGCATCGTTTCCATCCAACAAGTCAAAGAGAACAAAATCGTCACTTCCTGATAAACTGGCACTATAAATCACTAAGAAAAGTAGGAGAATATAATAATTTTCATATATAATAAATTACTTGCGCCTCAGAGCGAGCAGACGAAAAGCAATGAATGCGGTCATTGCTTTCGAAGGTGGATGCTGCTGTTTGGGAACGCAGTCGTGTAAGACATGTCTGGGAGGCAATTATACAGAAATACTTCGATGACAGACTTTGCTCGTGCATTTCCGAATGACCATAACAACATTTCAGATGCTGTGGAATGAGATCGGTCCGCTGGTTAGTCAGGTTTTGCCGTCCCATAGCGCAAAGTCACGTGACTTTTTTGATGCGCTTGGAGGAATTTATTCGCAAAATGCATTTCCATCTCCCATTATTCGAATCAACCCTTTTTTGCACAAGTCAAAAACCACCTCAAGCGAGGGTAAAAACTTTAAGAATTAAGGGATTTTTATTCAAAATTTGTGGTTTCCATCACTCGTTTCTCATTCAATACTTCAAAATGCGTATCTTGTCTCACCTGGCCAGCAGTAAAGATGGCCACGTTACGCTCATTCTGGCCCAGAAAGGCCAGATTACTAGTGGGGAAGTGATTCTCCTGCTCGGCTTTGCCGGTGGCCAAGTCAAAGACACAGTACCGTACCCAGCTGCCTGTTTTCAACACAGCATGAACTCCTGCAGGACGAAAGACAACAGAACAGTTAAGCAGATGCACAGGGAAAATTCACAACAAAATGTGAGATAAAAGCAAACAATATTCACCTTTGGAGTCAACATTCACAGCTAAAATTTCAGCTTTTTCTGGGATACAAAGTTTTTTAGGAGTGCGCTGAAAACAGTCTGGAACTTTTGGCGTTCCACCAGTTTTAACAACCTGTTTAAAAGAAAAGAGAAATGTCTCAGCTAAAAATTCAGCAATATTTGTTTTTATTTTTCCCAATATTTATAGACAAGGAGTTTTCAAACAAGGTGCTGTTTTTTTTTTTTAAACTATACAAAATGCAATTAAGTGTTCTCAAATGTAATAATTTAATATATAATGTTTTATGCACATGCATTATAAATTTAAATAATTTAAATATTATTAATATACGACTAATATTAACTTTATTTGTCCCACAGGGGAAACTGTTACTAATGATGGAAATAAACTGAAATATTGTAATCAACTGTCATCCATACGTAGCCTATTCATTATAATAATCTTTTTAATAATTCATATGATTTTACATGTGGCCTGAGGAAATTTTGGTATTTGTGCTATTATTTTGCTATTATTTAAACTATTATTTTGGTTTGTGAGATCGGAGATCGCGCTGCGCACGTGTACAAACATTCAGGAGGACACAAACTTCTTGAGAATGCTGCCCCGTGACTTTTATTAATAAAATAGATTAAA
>NW_015557105.1:511702-521120 GCF_001515605.1 Sinocyclocheilus anshuiensis | reverse complement strand
TATATATATATATATATATATACATACATATATATACATATATATACATATATATATATACACACACACACATATACACACACACACACATTATATATATATAATGTTTTTTTTAAGCACACACATGCTTGACAGTGTATGCATAATTTTTTGTCATTCACCAAATGATTATATTATCATTTCATTGCTTTCTACAGACCAGTGCAGGGCTCGACAATAAGGACTGCCCGATGGCCCAGGGCCAGCGTGAAAGACACGATCGGGCCACTGCCGCGTCGTCACAAAAAGTTTATCATTTGCATCTGTTTTTAAGCCTTGCTAATTAAAATAATCAAGCAATTTAAAAGCATTCCAGCAAGGCGCTAAAGACAACTCCATTCAGTACTCGCGCGCTGTGTTCTGTGTGTACAGCGAGTGCACAGACAGCTGCGTCTCTGACGCCCGAGCCCCGAGTTGAGCTTCTTTCCGCGTCTTTCTTGCACTTGAACGGACAAATACATACAAAAATATGTCAAAATGCCCGTCTTGGCGAGTAACTTTGTAGCTTTAACAATGATTCATCTATATTTAATTTATACAGTGGAGTACATACGCACCGGTCGACCGGCCATTTTTTTGTTTCATTTCAGAGACTGTCTCTGTTCCGTGCTTGCACACAAACTGCATCGCCATAATTTTTTTCAAAATGTAATTTGTGTGAAAATATTACGTTATTATTATATTTAGTCTGTAAACGGCCGTTAACAGAGGCCCGCGACGCTGAAGACGGACGCAAAGAGGAGAAAATACTCTAGCAGGCAAAGCAAGATCACTGTTCACGATGCGTGAAATATAGGAAGAAAATCTTAAATATTGAATTTTATATGGATGTGTTTCTGAGGGGAACTGACTTGTTTTCAGAGAAGTTTACATGGTATTTTCTTTTCATCTTGGCTGCGTATAATGCATTTAAAGTAGTGCTAATATGCACAGCTCTGCTTTGTGTACAGCGATAACCAAGTAAACGCTGCTGTTCCATGAGCGCCTCCTGCTGTCAGAGAGTGAATGTGCGTCTCATTCAGACCGTCTGCTGTTTCGGTAATATGCAGGTGTTTTATGTAGCATTATTTCACAAAGCTAAAGTCAGACCATTCTGTTTTTGCTTCGAATTTTGAAATTAACAGTCTAATTTAAATCAAACATTGCACATGCTACAAGTGTGTATAATCTTTTTTTTTTTTTTTTTGATCGATTCATTATTAAAATGCAGTGGTTACCACCAATTTCAAATGGCTATGTCCACTTCCAGAATAAAAATTTCCTGATAATTTACTCACTCCCATGTCATCCAAGATGTTCATGTCTTTCTTTCTTCAGTCACAAAGAAATTAAGTTTTTTTGAGGAAAACTTTCCAGGATTTTTCTCCATATAGTGGATTTCAATGGGGGCCAACAATTTCAAGGTTAAAATGCAGTTTCAATGCAGCTTCAAAGGGCTGTACACGATCCCAGCCGAGGAGTAAGAACCTTATCTAGCGAAACGATTGGTAATTAAAAAAAAATATATATTTTTTTTTTTTTATACACTTTTTAACCACAAATGCTCGGCTAGCATTAGCTCTGCGATGCGCGTCTTTTTTAGGTGATATTGGAAAAGTCACACGTGACGTAGACGGAAGTACCGACCCAGTCTTTACAAAGCGAACATGCAAAAAAGTAAAATGCCCTTTACAAAAAAGGTCAAACAGCGATGTCGGATGATTTTAAAGTTGGAGAAAATGTTTTTAAACGAAGTAAAAAGATGAAGAACTAACCGCGCTTGACCTTTCCAACAGGAGAATGTAATGTGTGAAGACGCGCATATGCATCGCAGAGCTAGAGCAAGCCAAGCATTTATGGTTAAAAAGTGTATAATTGTTTTTTTGTTTTTTTTTTCAGAAAATGACTGATCGTTTCGCTAGATAAGACCCTTATTCCTCGGCTGGGATCGTGTACAGCTTTTTGAAGCTGCACTGAAACTGCATTTTGGACGTTCAAATCGTTGGCCACCATTGAAGTCAACTATATGGAGAAAAATCCTCAAAAAACTTAATTTCTTTGCGACTGAAGAAAGAAAGACATTGACATCTTGGATGACATGGGGCTGAGTAAATTATCAGGACATTTTTATTCTGGAAGTGGACTTATCCTTTAAGTAGTGACTGTTTAAAATAAAACGATTGAAAATGGCATTTTGATGAAGAAATAATCAATCAATGTTTCAGCAAATGGAAAGGTTTCTGCCCATGTGTGTGCTTTTACAGCCGCATGTGTGCATTTACCTGTAGCTCATCTATTCTGAGCAGTCGACAGTCTTGCAGCAGTGAGGAGGGGTCAGAGTCAGTGGGAGCTGCGCTCTGGCTGCTCACGCTGCTCGACGTCCCTGGAAATTTCACAGCAACATATGCACCATCGACTTTTAGCACCTTGAGTTCAAAAGAGAGAACTGTTGCAAATGAGGTGTCATAGCAAAGCATCACACATAGACAACACAGACAGCAACAATCACACGTCACGTAAAACACAGTATGCTTGTATAAAATGTCATCCATCACTGGTAATTCTTATTATATTAAAAGGTTGCAAAAATGCAGACAATAAATCAGTGGAGAAAATATGCTTGTAGTTTCGGTCTCCACTGGATCGACGTTGTACGTCTGCACCCACCTTTCCCACGGGGACGTTTTTAACGTCCTCCACGAAAACGACCTCTCGTAGAGGCCACTGCTCCTCATTGACTTTCTCCTCCTCCTTTGGAGCCGGCGTTGAGCGCCTTCGCTCTGTAGCACAGCAGGTAATAGGTTAGCAATGGCAAAACACTGCAGCCACATCTCACAAAAGACAAAACGGATGTTTAAACTGTTCCAATTTAAGTCAGCTACTCAGACTACTTATTTAAAAACATAGATATGAGGATGTTGGTGTTTTAACGCCATGCCAGCTTCCTTGGTTATTTTCATGGCGATTAACAATCTGAAACATAATAAAAATGAAATTCAAAAGATTTTGGCTTAGATAAATCTCTAAAATGGTTTCAAGGTTTAACTCTGTTAAAAAATAAAATAAATAAAACAATTCGAGGGTGTTTGCAGAGTAATATAATTTCCTAAGAGAATGTAAACCAGCAGAGTTTAATCAAATGTTTCAAAGAATAGCAAAACAAACAACAGGTTTCACAAACAAACAAACAAACCGAATCAATCAATGCAGCACACATCCATTAGGCAAGTGACTACTTCATTTACACACTGATCGCAGGCCATCCTTACTGTTGCATCATGACAAGGACACTTATATTATGGAAAAATGTGTGAAATTACAGTAGAATTCCAGGAGAAATCAAAATGAAACATTCACACTCAGAAAAATTGATTGCACTTAATTTTTATCAAGTAACACATTGAAATAAAGATGAAATTGAGGTAGAAAGACTTCAATAGTCTTTGTTTTATTTACAACTTTGAAAAATCTTTTTTACAGTGAAGGTTAGTTGTAAATTATTTTCATTTTACAAGAAAGCACTATTTCATGTTTTGTACTTTAAAACCTCATATTGAGTTCAATTTGTTACTACCTATTTCTTTGTAATTGTTTGACAAACTTACTTGCAATTTCTGAGTGAAAATTCATTCTACGTCAAATTTTTAGGTCAATATAAACCCTGCACAACTGTGGATGGGTTAGCGGTCCAGTGTACGTACTGTAGGGCAGAGAAGCACTGCTGGCGATGGAGGAAGTGTCACTGCATGTGGACGCTGGTGAGGGCGGAGGGCCCATTTCAGTCTTCACCAGCTCTGGCTTGCTCTCCGTTCTGGCAACAAGAACAAGCACAACTGTTAGCATATTATTTTTAGCATAAATACCTCCATGCATGTGTTTGGTCACAGAAGAACAGTCATCTTACTTGATCTCCTGTGTCTTGGTGTTCTTCTCCATGTTCTTCAGGCTCTCGGGCGAGCGGAGCTGGAAGCGGCAGCTGTCGTTCATGTTCCACACGGACTCCAGCAGAACGCCAACTTTAGGGATCCCAGCGTTTACGGAGAAGGCCACGGCACCAGCGTGATATAGAGGGTTATTCCTCAGGCACACCTACGGGAAATGAGATGTTGTCACTGTAATCCTCAATTGGGGTGGGCGTTATAGCAAAAAAAAAATGTTTTTCATGATCCACAATCACAATTTTGTTAGCTCATAAGACTATTTTGCATGTTTCTGAACCATACCAAACTAATTACGCTATTTAAAAATAACAGATCATTTTTGTCAAATTAGGGATGGGTGATATGATCAAAATCCTCAACATGACTAAAATATACCAAATTCACTTTCAATGATTGAATAACTCACTGAATGATAGAATAATGATTGAAAACAAAACAATAATTATGTTATTAGAAATAAGATAAAAAAATACAAATTACAAATAATTAGGGTTGGATATTGTTTCCACAATTTTTTCAACTCCACATATCAAAACCAATTCTTATCAAATTTTGGTTTTAATTACAACCTTTTTTATGAGATGAGAACAAAAAAAGAACAAATACTAAAAATTTAGCCTACCTTCTATTCTTGGCATATTTAGGCTATAATCACTAAACTGCCAAATCAGGTCTATTTAACAGTAGCATTCAAATAAGAAACACTCCAGTCTTCACTGTATGACTTAAATATACAACGATTTTTATTAAAGCTACTGAAGTTATTCAGTCAAGAGCAATGAGTGATTTTCTCTGTCTTTTGTTGTTTGATTAACATTAATGACAGACAGCAGAAGATATATTAGGCTGCTGTCACTTTAAGACCAAAAGCGCAAATCTAATATACTGACATGCATCTGATTTCTTTCCCAACTGTTTATGTTCAATTAAGACAAAACCGATTGCGTTTATGTGAATACTTGGCAAGTCTGGCTTTATTTTGTGTGCATCTGGCCATTCAAGCCCAATAATCTATCAATTCTCACTTCATATCATTGCCACAGCAATATATCATAAGATCACCCAGCCCTAATAATCACAAAAAAAGAAAAACGAGTTTGCAAACAACAATAGCACGTTCCTCACCTGAGTTCCTACTGTGATGTTGGGTATAGAAGATATGCCTGCACTGGACTTTGGCTTCTTGTTCTTGGCTCTGGCCTTTTCAAGCATCTTTTTCCGCTGACTAAAAGGCACAACACCCCTAAAGGAAAAAGAACTCTGAATTTATTCACAGATCACAAGCACAATGGCTCAAACTATCAGACATGATCCTGCCTGCTCACCACCAGTAAAGGCTGCTCTCCAGCTGGGTGCAGGTGTACAGGGCACAGCAGTGCAGAGAGATGATACGCTCTCCCTGCAGCTCCGGGAACATTTGTGCGCCATGTTCTAGTTTAGCAGCAACAGTGCTCAGAGTTTCATCCACCCATGTCGCCACCTACACAATACAAGTTTATGGAAATTTGAGATCTGAGGACATTTTTTGGTACTGGAGTGTGCAGCACTGATCTTATTGTATCCGCCCACTCCTGTCCTATGATTTTCTTCTCACCCACTCCCATGTAAATAAATAGATGTCTTCTACCTTGTTACTTTCGGTGGCCACAGTGGCTCGGATACTGTTGGCAGACAGGTGGGTGATCTTTTCATTGGTCAAGCCCAGGAAAGGGACACGAGGGTGATGTATAGAAGGATTCTACGAAAGCGCAAAGATTTATAAGATTCAATTAAATCAAATCAAAGTGACAGGAATTCCTTGTTCGATGTGCATTGCAAATCTTACTTGTGCGTTTCTGTAAGGTTCAGGCTCATTCCACTTCCACTGGTACAGTTCACCTTTGGTACTGACGGCAACCATCTCAGAGTACAACGCCCCAATGCTGACAAACTTTGTTACATAGTCCTAAAGAATCACACAACCAAGGATATATAGCAACTATACAAATAAAATATGAATCCAAAGAAATTTGACTAACAACCTAAAGTGTAATCCAAACAGGCTGGCCATTAAATCAAAAGATAAAATAAGGATGTGCAAGATTAAAAGGAGTACTAATAAATACAGTTTAAAAGACTCATGCCAAGTTCTTAGAAAATATAATCTGATATTAGTTTCTGAAATTTGTTTATAAGACTTAAAAGTTGGTTGAATGACTCAAAATCAGGGTTATTTTTGTTAACTGAAAATAAAGTAAACTAAAACAAAAAAAGCATTTTGTTACTTGAAATAAAATAACTTAAAGTAACCAAGTTTTAATTCTATGTTGTTTATTTCAGCTAGGTGCCAAGATAATATTTATAATTTTCGTTTAACTTGGAGTACTAGAATAACTAAAACTGAAGTAAAAACTGTATACTTTATATATAAAAAAAAAAAAAGACAACACACAAAACTTTAAAATTAATTGCCAACCAATTTTATATAAATAAAAAAGAAAATTTTTTAAAACCTTATCATTTTAAAATTTAAATAATCTGATACACAAAAAACAAGTTATGTCATTTAACTGAAACTACTGATTTGTCATTAAAACTGAACTAATCTTGCAATGACATAAAAAGCCTTTTTCTTGACATCCAGTTATGAGAATCTAAATGGGTTTTATAGTCATGACATTACAACAAAATTTGTTGCAAACACCACACTGACTGACTCAAACAGGCTGACCAGTTTTACAAATAATATTTAAAAGAAGAACTGCTCTACTATTACATTTAAAGAAATAAAACATTATACTAAACTACTTTTACCTCAAAAATTTCAGCCATGGACTCAACAAAAAAAGAAACACCATGCAGAAATTGAACACACGTTAATGATCATTGACCCATAAAGAGACAGTTCACCCAAAAATGTTGCTCCAAACCTGTATGCATTGCTTTCTTGTGCAGAACTCAACAGAAGATATTTTGAAGAATGTTTGTAACCAAACAGTTTCCATTCCCAAGGACTTGTCAATATAATGCAAGCCAATGGCAACCGAAACCAAATGTTTTGTTACCAACATTTTTCAAAAGATCTACTTTTATATACCCAGAAGAAATAAAGAAAAAAAATACAGGTCTAAATGATGACCGCATTTACATTTTTGGATAAACTATGACTATGTCAAGACTTAAAATGCACCACGGAAATCTGAAATAGGGATGCACCGAATGTCCAGCAAGCGAAATTATTCAGCTGAAAAATAGCAAAAAAAGCTCTTAAGGTGTTCGGCTGAATAAGCGAAAAGACCAAATAAATTGTACAAAACAATGACGTGACGTGATCAAATAGAGGGGCGCGCTAATGCAGCAAACATGTCGGAGGTGTGGAAGCATTTAAAACTGTCTGAGAAAGATGCAAAAATCAATACAAGCAACGACAGCGAGAGACTGCTTATTGCTGCATCTGCACCTCATGTCTCCGATGAGAAGAGGAAAGGGGTGGTTGTTGTTGGTTACTGCATGATGATTGAAATTGTGAAATGGCCTTAAACAATTAGTAAGTAAACTGCAGAATGTTAGGTTTTCTAATGCACGCACGGATTGCATGTATTCAAACAGCGCTGCACGAGCTCGCGGTGCCAGGGTTCAAAGTCCAAAGCATGAGGAAAATCTGCGCTGAAAAGGCGTTACTCGTCAGCTGCTCGGTAACATTTTTATTCATTTTTACAAGGCATGGATGTGACGATGTGATACGTGCAACAAACATCTTCCCAAATTCATAATGAGAATCATTTATAAATCTGCTGCTGTCAACAAAAAGAAGCACTGAGGTCTTCCTGGGGGTTTCTGCCAAAAAAGCTCCATCAACATTCATTAATGTTAGTATTGTAATTTTACTGTTGTTCTGTAAAATAAAATAAAAAAGACAATAATAATAATGATAATAATTACAACAGCTATATTAATACATTTATTATAACATTCACACATAGAGTTCAAATCGGTAATAGATTTGTATCTGTGGGATCTGAAATATTTTCTGACAAAACAGTAAAAAGCAAAATTTGGGTATTTCAATTATGTAATGGTGAAAAGAACTGGCAAAATACATGGGACAAAAAAAAATGCCAAAAACCGTGTTCGGTATTCGGCCCAGTGTTTCATTTTGTTCGGCTTCTGCCAAGAATTTTCATTTCGGTCGGTGCATCCCTAATCTGAAGTTTCTTATTCTAGGATATTGAAGGCATAAAGGCCCACCTTATCAGGCCACCACTGGAGCTCTTCGCCTAGAGTGACAGGGCTCTGCAGCGGCACGCTCTTCTTGTCAAGGCTGGGCTCTCCCTCGCGGCTGGTGGAGCCACGCTCCGCATCGAAGGAGGCTCCATCCAGCCACCTCCTCTCGCGCAGCCTCAGGACCGACTCCCGCTCGCGGAGCAATTCAGAGTCTCGCTCTAGGGGGAGAAGGAGAACTGGTATGCAATAGGGTCACACCAGCGGGATAACAGTAAGCCACTCTCTGGGAAAGACCCTCGGAATAGTGAGATTTCATACAAATTACAATTAATAAGACTAAAAATTCTACTGTACTTCTGTGACACCAACCACCAAAAACAACTGACCATTATGTCGTAAATACGACACAGCGGGTGAAAAGGATCCATGACCATTTTAGGTAAGGATCCATAATTAATTATAAGTAAAATAGGGCTACATATGGACGCCGTACAGGATGGCTTTGTCAGTTGGTGGGTCGCATTAGCAGCGAAAACATCTTGTTGACGGGGGTGTCCAGCATTAGCTGAGCTGTATGGGTAACTGTCTGCACTGCAGGGCCTTTCGCAGAGGGCTCACTAGACCATGCAGGACAACTGGACACGCTCTCAAACGCACAGACACTCACACACAACACAAACATGCAGCAAGGCATCTTAAAAGATTTTATATCCAGAGGCCGATCATAAAGCACTCGGTTCACAGATGCTGGTTTATGAACATGTAATTTGAAATGAAATTAAAGTATAATTCTGGACTGCGTTATTTGCATGCGATTCAAAAATACACTGCAGGACCTGACCCAAACTTGTTAAGTTCAGTAATTAACAGTTGCATAGCAACATTGTAACCTAATGCATTATTATAGAACTCAGCTGGTTCCAATCAGAATTTGAACTCATTTTAAAATTAGTTTTACCGTTTTGTTTTAAAGTGTTGCATAATGTGCATCTGTATTCGCAGGGATTCATTTGTTATGATTAATCTTTTGTTTGACTTCAGTTTCAAATCAACAGCATCTTTCATATCTGCATGAATGTGTTGCGAGTTGTGACTTTATATATTAAAGATACAGCGTTAACGATGAACGCAGTGTTTGTGGCACAAGCATTTCCACAAATCTTGCTGAATGGCTTCATGACACTCAGTGTATGCAAGCATGACTGTGTGTTTTAGCCTTTACCTCGTGAAGAGCCGAGACGAGACAAGGAAGAGCG
>NW_015557105.1:500669-511664 GCF_001515605.1 Sinocyclocheilus anshuiensis | reverse complement strand
GAGCGTCGGAAAGAGGGGTAGCCGAAGTAGCTGATGTCCTCAGAGAACATGGCGTCCGCGTCAATGATCACGCTGGGGTGCGCAGAGTGAATGTCCGCGTCTAGCAGTGACATCAAGTCTTCTGTGGAAGTATGAAAGGTATTGTCAGAAAAGTGTGTTAAAATAACACAGACTTGACCCATAACCGTTACCCATCTTCTGTGTCCGTTTACCTCCAGGTAAGTAGGACTCGCTGGCCGTGTCGTCTCCATCATCTCCATCCTCGTCGTCTCTGCTCAGCAGGTTGTTTACAGCCAAGTTCACATCAAGGTTTGTGCGCTGCAGCTCTCGAATGATGACACTCCTGGACTTTCCCTGAAGAACCACCTGGGCCTGTTTGGGGAAGCAAAGCCAATCAGTTACGAAATGACAAAGCAGGTCTGGGTCACGTCACCCCAAAATGAATTAAATAATAAAAAAATAATAGAATATACAAAATTAATACTATATTTTTTATATTTTTGTTAACTGCATAAAGCCCAATTTTATTACCTGCATTTTATTGAAAACTAACTTTAGCTATTAATAAAATAATTATAAATGCATGCAAAAATTTTTTAAACAAGGTTTGTAGTATAAATACAATATTTTTGCTTTATAATGTAAACTGTCATGTTTCTAAAATTGTATTAATGTGAAAAGCTATATGAATTGTTTTGTAGTATTTATACTTCAAACCTTTACACACAAACGGTGTTTAGCATATATTTTTATTTGTTAATATATTTTTGTTAATATATTTTGTTATATTATATACTGTAGCATTTATATGTGACCCTGGAGCACAAAACCAGTCTTACGTCACTGGGGTATATTTGTAGCAATAGCCAAAAATACATTGTATGGGTCAAAATTATTTATTTTTCTTTTATGCCAAAAATCATTAGGATATTAAGTAAAGATCATGTTCCATGAAGATATTTTGTAAATTTCCTACTGTAAACATTTTTTAAATACATTTATTTTACTATATTGTACATTATATTATACATATTATATTGTATTATGTAATATTGTAGTATTTATATTTCAACCTTTACACACAATGATTCGCATGCATTTATATTTGTTAATAATTTTAAATATTTTTCAATACAACGCACGCAGGCAATATCATCAAAATAATTGTTAGTTGCAGCCCTAGGTGTATTGCTAAATGACCAAAAAATTATTTCAGCTTTTTTTTTTTTTTCTCAGTTTAATTGCATGTCTAAAGCTAAAAACGCTACGAGATTCTCAATTGAGAATGAAGTTCTGTTATGTAAAAAGCTGAATAATATACACAAACATTACATGAAACTTATTAAGCAGAGCTATGGCAAGCACATCCAACTTAAACAGCCAAAATCAGGAATGTGGAAGAGGCCCATGAAGCGAGTGTTACCTGAGAGATGAGCTCCTCTGGGATGACAGAGGCTGGAATTACGGGCTGTGGCTGACTGCCCAGCAGGCCGGAGCCTCGATCTCTGCCAGTGCGGATCACACGGGTCTGTCTGCGTGAATCACGGGCTGCTGTGGAGGACCGGCCTGAAGATCCTCCTCCTCCAGCGCCTCCTCCAGCGGCCCCTCCGCTCCCGCTGCCTCCTGCGCCTCCACCACTGCTGGCTCCACCTCCACTGCTGCCACCATTTACTCCTGAACTCCAGCGGCTCCTGTCAGGCACAGCGACAATCAGGATCAGTATACGGCCAACAAGATTCCCTCTGCATCTGATATTAAACTCCAACAGCCCACTTCTAAGGACTAGTTTCATATTCTTTGTCTTGTAATCATGAGAGAATTAAGATGGATGTTTTAATATTGATTCAGTGATTTAATCAGTTTAAAACTGATTTAACAACTCAAGGTCACTCAAACGCCAATTATGCATTCATATATTTAAATGTTTTAGTATTTATCATCATACAGTTTTACTATGTAATATATTACATCTTATATAATAGAAATTTGATTGTTTATTACCATGTATATATTTAAATGTTTTGGTAATACTGTATAATGATAAATGTTATATAATATATATAGTATTGTTCTATATAATAATATAAAATTATATAATATATAAATATTTCTGTTTGTTACTATGCATATTCATAGTGATTCATTAAATGCAAATTATGACATATTTTTCCCTGTTCATTAGCTAAACATTTTGATAATGTACTTTACTGTATTTTACTTTAAACATTTTTCATTATTTAAAGCTACAATGGCTAATAAAAATATATAATATTATATAATAATTATTGTAATTATACAATATATACAAATATTGCTGTTTATGACTATATATTTTTGTACATTGGTTCATATGAAAATGCTTAAATATTTTTCATAAATACTGATTTTTCTCTATATATACACACACACACACTTCAACCTACTTTGTTATTATTATTATTTTCTACTAATAATAATCATTGAATCTCGTCAAAAAGTTGAAAATACCAGTTTATTTTTTTTATATATAGCACAGCTCTAACAAGCACACTTCAGAAAAACATTGAAATTTCAATGTTTCTGGAAATGGGTTTGTAGTGTGAATATTTCCAGGTGGGGATTTTATTGCATGCAAACAAAACAGCAAAATCATCTTTAAAAAAAAGTTTCTTATAACCAAAGGCATCACTGCACGTGTGCCTGCCAACGTTACCTGATGGCTGCATTTCTGATAGCCCTGCCACAACTTACCCAAGGGTGTTGCCTGCCAGTCTGCCCAGTGTGTCAGAACCAGACAGGAACCAGGGCGGATCACTAGTCCTGCCTGGCCTGGAGCTCCTTCCTGCCCCTGAGACACTGCTCAACTTTGAACTGGAAACAAAAGATGGGAGATCAGTTACAAACCTATAGTCTCACATGTGGGACCATCACAGACCCTGGAAAGCCCAGGCCTACGAGCCAATCGGCCTCTTGTACCATGGGGCGACTAACATGGCAACACCCTTGGGAATCAGAACTGACTGCAGCTCATTCCTCAGGCAAGAGCTGTAGGAAAGGCTGACAGGGAACTGCTAAAGATTTCCCCTAAATCATGTGCCATCATGCCCGCTAAATATTTCGGTCATATACAAACACCAAGGATTGCTTGTTGCACAAAAGGGGATTTGCAATGCTGCGACATGGCTTCGATCCCAAAAAAACACGAAAAGAAGCACTAGCCCACCTCCTCAGTTCAAACAAAAATGCACAAACAAACCACTGCAATAAGCAGTGAACAGCAAAGCGGTCAACATGAGCATAACAAGTCATTTTTGCAGTTTACTTTCAATAAATGGTCTTTTCGTACTCAGAAGCTTTGAATTGTAAGAGTTACAATATATTTTTATGTCTTAAATTAAAATTTTCTGTACCACCAAATATTAAAGTGTTTATAAGTTAGTGTTGTAACATGCTTGCATGTGTATTTGGTTTTCCCCATTTCAGTAATAAAACAACACTGCTGATAAAACCAGACGACAAAACCTGGCCATGCCTAATCTACAGGCTTCAGACTGACTGAGTTCCTTCCATTTGAACCGCTTCATAAAATTCCCTTCCTTCCATCACTAAGAATATAATGCAAGCACATATTTTCCATGCAACTGTAAGTCTACATCTTTGGAATAATTACTTCATCATATATAGTGTTCATATCTGAGCGTATTTACTAGGGCTGCACGATTAATCGCATGCGATATTTAACGCGCATCTTATCAGTAAAGCCGGTTCCGTAATCAGCAGTAAATCTCCATCACCTGCGTGCTTTCACATTGAGCAGCATTAACTACACAGAGCCGTTGTTCACTGACGAGCTGCGCTAAACCACGTTCATATTCGCGCGATTTTTTGCGCTGCTCATCAGTGAACAACGGCTCTGTGTAGTTAATGCTGCTCAATGTGAAAGCCCGCAGGTGATGGAGATTTACCGCTGATTACAGAACCGGCTTTCTGACAAGATGCGCGTTAAATATCGCATGCGATTAATCGTGCAGCCCTAGTATTTACACTACGCTAACATAAAAAAAATACATTGTCTTCACGCCAAAGCCCACAACACAACCTTTAATCATATAAGGTGGGTAATGCCGGTGAAAATTCAGCACACTTGAAACAGAATTAAGACAAACTTAATACATAAACCCAGAGCACTTATAACCAGAAGGGACAGATCTAGAGTTATTTTGCATGCCAGCTCATATATGCATTTTCCATGCATCTAACAGGGGTAATAATTTCTCACCCATCATTGCCATCGGGCTTGCCGAGCTCCAGTCGGTCAGGCTGGACGGCAAAGTTTATCCTGCAGATACGTCCATCCTGAAAGAAAAGAGTATGTCATTTTCTGCATTGCTTTGTTTTCATTAGACAAAATTAATTATATATTCATCCTCCTGTTGTTCCAATCCCATATTCTTTTTGTTTTCAATGCAACACAAAAGCAGAATTTTTGAAGAAATTATGCATTGCTCTTTTATATACAACAGTTCATAGTGAACTGATAAACTTCAAACACAACATAAAAAGGTCCTTTTGAAGCTTAAGAAACGGTCTCTGTGAAATTCAGTTTTTATGGAAATTGCTTTGAATTCAATGTAAATCACTTCAGATAAAAAGGTCTGCCAAATGCATAAATGTAAATGTAACGGATAAGAGCAAAAACCAGCAAACTGGTTTGGAACAACATGAGTACCAGCAAATGCCGTAATATTCATATTAGGGATGGAACGATTACCGGTTTGACAAAAAAATCATGATAAAATTCCCCACGGTTAGTTGTACCATTTCATATTTTAATATCATTAAAACTGTATTCGATCACCGTGATTTGAACAACTGAGGATAAATACGGTCCAGCATAAACAGTTTTTAATAACAGTCTCACGTGCGCAAAGCAGCAGAGTAGTTTCGTTTTGTGTGAAAACATGGCGGGAAGCTGGGAGGGTTTAAAAGAGTGCTAAGGGATTTATACAAATGAATTAATTATATGAACGCACCTCTGAAGGCTCTGACGTTCTTCAGAAAAGATTCAATGGCGTTTTGTTTTCATCTTCGCTCCATGTAATACCTAATAAGTAGTGTTCTTAATAGCAATGCTGCTTTGTTCACGGAGTTTACGGGAAACAGCTAATTTTGCTGTTTCGTAAGCACCACCCAGTGTCAGAGAGCGGATTTACAGAGTTACATTGACATTCAGCCTGTGTGGAGTTTTTGCCTGGCCAAAAATAAGACCGAATTTGCATGCCCTGCTGTAAATTTTGACCGGTTGTTGAAAAACAAGCTTATGTGGATTCTACACATTTAAACAATTCGGATAAGTTATCTAAAATTATTTATGGAGCATATAAAATGCATATAATCATTTAGTAATATTAATCAATTAGCATTTTGACTTAACCTTTTTTTTTTTTATTATTTAAAGGCTGAAATGTGAGGTTTAGCATTTAAAAAAAAAAAAAAAATTTTTTTAATAATTTAGCACCTATGTTTTTTTCTTATAGGAGCCAATGGCTCCTTACTCGATTTTTTTTTTGTCTGGAGCCCTGTAAACTGTTGTCAGTCATGTTGTCATTTAAAATCGGGCCATCATTGGTAATGTTATTGTTTTAGTGTTTATGCAAACTAAAAGTAATTGTATTTATTGTTTGTTAATTTTAAAGTCCTCCTGTAGTCAAAAATGTTATCCCTTAAACCTCATCAAAATTACATATTTAAATGTTTTTTCTTGTGAAAATAATTTTCTCAGTCCATAAAATAGCTTGAATGTCCATAAAATAGCTTGAATAGCTTGAATAGGTTGAAGTGCGGATTCCAATGTGGGAGAGGTGGGTCTGACTCTGGGCTACTTTTCCACTGTTGCCGCGGGTTATTTTTTAAGTTAGCGGTTCTAAATTCAAGTTAAACCACGGCTTCATAAGTTTTTCCCTCTTTTACTTTTGGTTTTGTGCTTGTGGTTACTGGTATATTTTGCATGCGAACTCTATGCTATGAACTCTATGCGCGCCATGTTTGTATAAATGGAGAAAGGGATATGCTAATGACAGGAATCTATCCTCTGACGTGATTGGTTATTGAATTTTGTGACGTAGCAAAAACCGAGGGCTGTTTCAAACCACGTTTCTGGGACTGCCATTGGCAAACTACAGTTTTAAAAAGAAAATACTCAGCAATGGTGTTGATTAATGGATTGGCACATGGTTTGTCTAAAAGCAAATTAAAAACACCACATAGACAAATAACAAACTTGATTTTCACTACAGGGGGACTTTAAATAAAAAACTTGGTGAAATGATTTATGTTTTCGGTATTTTTTGAACATTTCCAGCACATTTTAACAATACCGTGATAATACTGATAACCGTTATAATTTAGGTCACTATAAACGTGATAAGAAATTGTCATACGTTACATCTCTAATTCATATTTAGAGTAAATAAATACTAACCCTAACCCTATTGCTTTAAAATACAATGATCCACATGAAAAAACAAAACACTTCAGGTTTATGAAAAAGCCTGAAATAATGCATGATATAAAGTAAGAGTGCTGCATAATAAAGGTTACCTCAAGGAGAAATCCAGCATGATTTGGTCCAACCACACACTGCTTAAGTTTGGCCTGCTCCAATGGAACAAGGTGTGGATGACTGCCGTGTGGACAGAGAAATGTTAGTCAAGTGTTTTCACAAAACTCAATACTTCATTGATGTGGAAAGAACTCTAAAACCACTGGGCTTAAAAATGTAAATGCTTGGTAAAACATACCTGTTACAGTTGTATTTGTTGAGCTTTTCCGACACTTCACGGAGTCTGTAAGAAACATCAAAGGCATGTGATGCACTGGGCTTATGAAACACTCAATACCCACAGTAAATACAATTATTCAATATCTAAAATAATAATGTTCATGCCACATTATCAAAGGCACAGCTGAATGTAGAGAGTCATCATTTATATTGGCTTACTGGCCAAAACC
The DNA here is from genome assembly GCF_001515605.1 of Sinocyclocheilus anshuiensis. Taxonomy (NCBI): domain Eukaryota; kingdom Metazoa; phylum Chordata; class Actinopteri; order Cypriniformes; family Cyprinidae; genus Sinocyclocheilus; species Sinocyclocheilus anshuiensis. The sequence goes on along the minus strand of NW_015557105.1, from coordinate 504,674 downwards.
TAGGCAGGAGAGAGGATGTCTATTACGGTTTGAATAGAGGAAATCTGTAGGAGACGGAAGGAAAACTGAGCAACAGATCTGACATGGTCAGAAAAAACCAAGTGCCCTTGTGGGTCATTTTACCCTTCACTTTATTCTGGGCATTTTACACTTATTCCTGTCATGTTTAAATACTAATACTACTAATAATGCTTTAATATACATATGCATAACTCATTTGGAAAATGCAATTTCAAACAACTTAATCCATCAGAATAATGAATGTTCAAACAAACCTGCAGGCCTAGTTTCAGTTCACAAACAAATGACCCCCAAGTCATCAAACATTTGTAATAAACTTGCAAAGATTTGTAATGCTTTCACTCACTATAATGATTTTACAATTTATCAGCAAAATAATTTGGTTAAATTAGTTATTACTTGCAAAATTCAATCAACATTGATTTATGATTCCTTAAAATAGCTAAATGGGCTTTAAAACAGAGCATATTTATACAAAGACCAGTAAAAGTCTCAACCAATACATCCGCTATAAATAATCATGTCATGGAAGAGAAGGATACAACAAACAAAACTTAAAATAAGATTAATAAATAAGATTAATAAAATAAGATCAAATTTGGTATAGGGCTGAAACTATTCCTCGAGTAACTTGATTTAAAAAAAATCATCGAGGCAAATGATTTGTCTCGAGGCTTCGTTTAGTCTGTTTACTGTAACTGTAAATATGCCTACATCTAAATGCCTCTTCAGACGCAGCTTCTGTTGCATTGCAAAGATGAATTTTGTTGATACTGATATCATTTGTTTGGTAACAGCCCAAATGTCTTATTATTCAAATTGACTGATTAAATGTAAGAATTGGACTCAAAAGATGATGCACACTTTTAGAAAAAAATGGCTTTATAAAGGTAAAAATGCCCATAAAATGTAAAAATCTATTTAAACCTATTGAAAAATATTCATTTCTACCACTGCTGTGAACTGACCAGCACATAGATTATGAAGGACATCAAAAACAAGTTTCACACACACACACCAGTACGTAGAGATATTTAAGAGGGTTTATTCTCCAAATAACTAATTTCATGTTGCAGAAAAATGCGTTTAGAAAGTGTATGGACTCTTGTTCTTGTTCCAAGTTACCTTCCTCTCCAGTGATTTTTGCCTCTTACAAAAGCCACAAAGCCTTCCAAGAAGACAGGCTTATGTCATGCTTGAGCTTTAGTTCGGCTGAAACTTGAAAGTTAAGTTGTAGGTTGTAATGTTTACCTTTTTAAAGTAATGTGAAATAGATTTTTGTCAGGGATGTAACGATTCACTCAACTCACAATTCGATTCGAGATTTCACAATTCGATTCACGATTTATTTTTTATTTTTTTTACAAAATGAGATTTAAGACAAATTATAAGTTAAATGTGTCCTTTTATTATTGCTTGGACAAAATGCTGCACATTTCTTTGTGAAATTGAAATATAACTATAATAATGTACTAATATAGCACTTGCATATTATTGCTCTTTTGTTGGTTTTGATTGCTTCTATTGTCCTCATTTGTTAGTCGCTTTGGATAAAAGCGTCTGCTAAATGACAACATTTAAATATAATGTAAATGTAAATAACAAAACTAAATTGAAATTTTAAAACAAGCCCCAAATCAAATACATAAGTAACACAAATAAAATAAATCTCTTCATATAAACAAAATAAGGCTTTGTCTGTGCTCTTTCCATTTAAAATGAGGCAACCACTGCATTTTAATTATGATCCAAACAAAGATGCTGCATACACACAACACGAGCAGTTTTTAATCTAAATTAGACCGTATAATTTCGACTTTGACTTCAGTTTTGTGAAACTATACATAAAAATATCTGCATGAAACTGCGGAGATGAATGAGACGCAGATTCACTCTCTGCCAGCAGGTGGCGCTTAAAGCGTTTCCTTGGTTTCCGCTGTAAACAAAGCAGTGCTGCACTTATGAACTTTAATATGCGTTATACAGAGGCAAGATGAAAAGAAAAAATACCATCTAAACTTTTCTAAAGACAGTAAGTTCCCCTCAGACATGCATTCATATAAACTCCTACCCCTAACTGAATCGCGATTTGTTTAGCATCTCAACCGATTTGAATCGTCACATATTTGAATCGATTTTCAACTGGCTCGCGGTTAATCATTACATCCCTAATTTTTGCATTTATTTATTTTATTTCTTATTTATATTTTTCTTTTTATTGATATATTTGTATTTGCATTTTGAAAAACTAAAAAGTGAGGCTCTGCTGGAAATCTTCTCTTCATTACGAATGATTTCATTTTTTCATGCCGCAAGATAACAGCCCTTAAAACCAATGACTGGGTATGAAAATAGAGATTTTTAGGCCAAACAATCAGATATAAAAACAAATGCATTCAATTTCCACCAGGAAACCTTGGGTATGAGTGCACCAGGGACAAAGAACACACTTGGAAGGCAGCGTGCAAACGGCTCCAAATTGGCTGAGGAAAAAAGATTTCTCTCAGATGTTGGCCAACTTTAGTCCTTCAAGCTCTTGGACAAAAAGTGTGTCATAAACCAGCTGTAAAACAGTAAAAATGGTTGCATACCAAAATCTAGTATGTTGCCTAGGTAGGCAGCATTTTAATGCACCATACACTTTTTGTCTAGAGCATTTAAATAATTTAAAAGACACAGGGCTACTGTCTATGTAGTACATTCCAAATAAGTCCCTTATAAGGTTTCATTTCAGTTAGGATGCTCACTTAGTAGGCAGCTCACTAGGTTTTGGAACAGAGCCAATGTTTTGCTTGGCATACTTGGCACACTAGTACAGCAACATGCCTACAGCATCATCTGAACAATGATAAGCAATAGAGACAACTTCTGAACACAAACACCATGATGTTTACAAACGATAAGTCATTTTTCAAATTACATACTCAAATTATTACATACAATCATCTAAACCTATCAGTAAGGTCTTCAGATTCTCATCTCATTTCAATACAATCAATACTGAACCACTGAGCAGCTCCTCTTTGTATATGACCTCTGTAGATGAACTCCATATGAAAACAAGAGGAAAGACCTGAAAGCAGCTCCCGCAAAAAATCTTCGTCCAAGTACTTTAAAAACAAACCAAAAACAACATGAATATGCTCTCCCACAATACCATAATGCATGGCACAGCATATTATATTGGCAGGGAAATGGTGCCAAAAATTGGGCATAAGGCAAACACATGCATACACAAGCTTTTCAATGCATGCACTTCATGATACAAACGAAAAAGCCCACGATCAGCGACATCATACTGCAATGTGCACAGAGAATATCCTTGCACAGCAGCAGTCTAAGCTACTGAGATCATGCTGAATCTAGCATGAAGGGGACACGTTTGCAGAAAGGTCCCTCGTTTTCTGTCAACGCAGCGCAGCAGAAAAGCCTTCAAGTCATGGCTCATTATTGCAGGACGTATCAGTGGACAATGAAGGATGGAGGGCTCCACGTACACGCTGAAACGTTAATGACTAGTGCAAGTATACATCCGTTCTGGGGATGACAGATAGTAATGAACAGGACAACCTAACCATAGTAGCGAGAAATGCAAGAACGTGATAACTTGTAGGGCACTAAGCGTCCAAACAAAATGGCTCAAAACTGCATTTAATCTTGATGCAAGGTATGTTTTTCCCTTTGTTGGAAATGATTACCTTTTGATGCATAAAGTGACTGAAACGCGATTCATAACACATTTTAATGCCATAAAGTAACATTTCCATGCATTCATTAAATAAATGGCACCATTTACCATAAAGAATAGCACCAACAATATTTTTACACTGCTGCATACTAAATTACTCTAGTTCTGACAGTGATTCACTCTCACAGCCTGCCACAGTCTTATTATCTGCTCTGCCAGAGTTTCAAAAGCAAAAATATTTTTACACTTCTATTATCAATATAAAAGATCAACATTTGGGGGGGGGGGGGGGGGGA